>NW_028324345.1:0-65191 GCF_058129835.1 Hydra viridissima
AAGTTTCCACTAGCAAATGAAAAAGAATGAGAGCAACTAGCATTACATGCATGGTGGCAGCAGTGATTGCTATTATGAGAAGGAGAATGAGAAAAAAAAAAAGAAAAAGAAAAGAAACAAATAAATAAAGAGATGGAGTTTGAGAGGATCTCGCAACCATATGACTCAAAGAAAGAAACTGTGTTGAAAAAAGGCAAGAGAGGGCAAATAGAACTTGCTAACAAGGACAAATGACAGACATAACTACAACAGTAACAACTCTCATTGCAAGCATAATAACAACAGCATCAGCATCACTGACTCAGAGAGTGTTGACATAACAAAAAAGAAAACAAAAGTACAAGCCAAGTGGGGGAACATTAACAAACACTCATTGCAACTATAACAACAACAACAACAGCAACAGCATCACTGACTCAGAGGGTATTGATAAAAAAAAACAAGCAAAACAAAAACAAACAAAAAAACAAATAAAAAAACAAAACAAGCAAATTGGGTGAACAGTAACAACTCTCATTGCAAGCATAATAACAACAACAGCATCAGCATCAGCATCACTGACTCAGAGAGTGTTGACAAAATAAAATAGACAATAAGCAAGCAAAGTGGGTGAACAGTAACAACTCTCACTGCAAGCATAATAACAACAACAGCATCAGCATCAGCATCACTGACTCAGAGAGTGTTGATAAAATAAAACAGATTATAAACAAACAAAGTGGGTGAACAGTAACAGCTCTCATTGAAAGCATAATAACAACAACAGCATCAGCAACAGCATCACTAACTCAGAGGATATATAAAAAAACAAACAAACAAACAAACAAAACAAAAACAAAAAAAAACAAGCAAAGTGGCTGAACAGTAACAGCTATCATTGCAAGTAAAATAACAACAACAGCATCAGCAACATCATCACTGACTCAGAGAGTGGTGATAAAATAAAACAGATTAAAAAACAAGCAAAGTGGCTAAACAGTAACAACTATAAATACAAGTAAAATGACAAAAGCAGCAACAGCATCACTAACTCGCAGGGTGTTGATAAAAAAAAAAGCAACAAACAAACAAAGCAAGCAAAGTGGGTGAACATTAACACTCATTGCAACTATAATAACACCAACAGCAACAGCATCAGTGACTCAAAGGGTGTTGATAAACAAAAACAAAGGCACAAACAAAACAAGCAGAGTGGGGAACATTAACAACACTTATTGCAAGCATAATAACAACAACAGCATCAGCATCTCTGACTCAGAGAGTGTTGATAAAATAAAATAGATTATAAACATGCCAAGTTTGTGAACATTAACAAACACTCATTGCAACTATAACAACGACTACAGCAACAGCATCACTTACTCAGAGAGTGTTGAGAAAAAAAACAACAAAAAAAACAAAAACAAAACAAAACAGAAAACAGAAGTACAAGCCAAGTGGGGGAACATTAACAAACACTCATTGCAACTAAAACAACAACAACAGCAACAGCATCACTTGCTCAGAGGATATTGATAAAAAAAACAAACAAACAAACAAACAAAACAAGCAAAGTGGCTGAACAGTAACAGCTATCATTGCAAGTAAAATAACAACAACAGCATCAGCAACATCATCACTGACTCAGAGAGTGGTGATAAAATAAAACAGATTAAAAAACAAGCAAAGTGGCTGAACAGTAACAACTATAAATACAAGTAAAATGACAAAAGCAGCAACAGCATCACTAACTCGCAGGGTGTTGATAAAAAAAAAAAGCAACAAACAAACAAAGCAAGCAAAGTGGGTGAACATTAACACTCATTGCAACTATAATAACACCAACAGCAACAGCATCAGTGACTCAAAGGGTGTTGATAAACAAAAACAAAGGCACAAACAAAACAAGCAGAGTGGGTGAACATTAACAACACTTATTGCAAGCATAATAACAACAACAGCATCAGCATCACTGACTCAGAGAGTGTTGATAAAATAAAATAGATTATAAACATGCCAAGTTTGTGAACATTAACAAACACTCATTGCAACTATAACAACAACAACAGCAACAGCATCACTTGCTCAGAGGATATTGATAAAAAAAACAAACAAACAAACAAACAAAACAAGCAAAGTGGCTGAACAGTAACAGCTATCATTGCAAGTAAAATAACAACAACAGCATCAGCAACATCATCACTGACTCAGAGTGTGGTGATAAAATAAAACAGATTAAAAAACAAGCAAAGTGGCTGAACAGTAACAACTATAAATACCAAGTAAAATGACAAAAGCAGCAACAGCATCACTAACTCGCAGGGTGTTGATAAAAAAAAAAGCAACAAACAAATAAAGCAAGCAAAGTGGGTGAACATTAACACTCATTGCAACTATAATAACACCAACAGCAACAGCATCAGTGACTCAAAGGGTGTTGATAAAGAAAAACAAAAGCACAAACAAAACAAGCAAAGTGGGTGAACATTAACAACACTTATTGCAAGCACAATAACAACAACAGCATCAGCATCACTGACTCAGAGAGTGTTGATAAAACAAAATAGATTATAAACAAGCCAAGTTGGTGAACATTAACAAACACTCATTGCAACTGTAATAAGAACAACAGCAACAGCATCACTGACACAAAGGGTGTTGATAAACAAAACAAAAACACAAGCAAAGTGGGTGAACATTAACAACACTCATTGCAACTATAACAACAACAACAGCAACAGCATCACTGGCTCAAAGGGTGTTGATAAAATAAAGAAACAAAAACAAAACAAGCAAAGTGGGTGAACAGTAACAACTCCCATTGCAAGCATAATAACGACAACAGCAACAGCAACACCATCACTGACTCAGAGAGTGTTGATAAAATAAAATAGATTATAAACAAGCCAAGTGGGGGAACATTAACAAACACTCATTGCAACTGTAACAACAACAACAGCAACAGCATCACTTACTCAGAGAGTGTTTATAAATAAAACAAAAAACAAAAACAAGAAACAAAAATACAAGCCAAGTGGGTGATTACTAACAGCGCTAACAGCAGCAACAACAGTGTCTTTAGAAACAACAAACAAGTACAACAGCAACAACTGCTTTTACAGAGTATAACAATAACAACAACATGGCACTAACAACAACAAAAGGGTTGGAATAAAAACCTGTAGGCAAAAGGAGAGCTGCATTCAGACAAGATCGATTACAAAGAGGCTCTTCTTTAGGACAGAGGAGAAACTGCTTTTGAGGGACAGAGGGACTTTTGTTGTTGTTGTTGTTGTTGTGCAGAAACCAACAAACTTTTATTGAACCGAATATAACCGAATATAACCGAAAGTCTTGTTTGCTTCTGTTTTGTGCCATCAAGAAGGGAAAACAAAACATCACAAAACAAACGAAGCAAACGAAACAAACAAACAAACGAACGAAACAAACAAAAAAACGATTAAATAAATAAACAAACAAACGAAACAAACAAACAAACAAAAACAAATAGGAAAAACAGAAAACGCAGTACCGAAACCTCGCCATTTTTATCCTTCCTCGAGCTTTCTTTGGGCGCCAAAGACCGAGAAAGTTGAGCAAACGTGACGTTGAGGGGGGGGGGGGGGTACTTAAGGCCAGCAGACCGACCAATGGCAAGCTTAGGAGAGACCCACGTGAATGTTACATTTTCTTTCTATGTACGCTGAATCCGCTCAAAGTCTGGAATTTCCAGCATTCACGTGTCATCACTCCAGCCACCAGATTGGCCCACACTTTGCACACTTTCAAGACTAGAACTTCACTTAATCACAAATTGAGCCAAAAAAAAACTAAGTCTCGCATGGCGACAACTTTTCCAAAAGCAAACAAAGGCAAACAAAGGCAAACGAAGGCAAACGAAGAAAAAACAAAAACAAGTAAACAAAAACAAAACCGAAAAGGGAGAGAGAGAGCAAGTCGACTCATTTCTTTCGACTGCCTTAAACGAGAAGTCTAAAACGTTTAAAAGTTGAAAACTAAGTTTTTTAAATGAACTGCACCGAAAAAACTTTACGACAGTTTAGCTGGTTAAAAACGCAGAGGAAAATATTTTATAAAATTTAAGCGTTCTAAAGATGTCCATTTTTGTTTTTGTTTTTTTTTTATTTTGGTTTGTTTCTGGTTTGCTTCTTTTTTTTTTTTTAAATTCTAGCGATCGAGCATATTTGAACGGTTTCATCAACCTGTTGGCGCACGTGCTCGAGAGCTAGAACTTTGATTGCTTTTGTTGTTGAGAATTGAGAATGTCCGAGCAGGTTTTTTTATCGATTTCATCGCTTGTGGCGAGGCAAAAATCAAAACGCTTTTTGGACGAAAGAAAGGAGATTAAAAGGAAAAAAGAGAAGAAAAAAAAAAACAAAAAAATAGGTTATGTGTCATAAACATTTATTTCTCACGCGATGACGTCTAGTTTTGTTAGAGTAATTAAAATATGGTATCAAGTTTGTAATTTCTATCTTATTTTTAGTTACGGATAATTGCCAATTATGTCACGTTTAGTATACACAACGCTGTTTTCTTAATAGCAATATGATACAAACAAGTTATAAAAAAAAAAAGCGTTCGCTCGATCTTCCTTAGTCAGTTGAACAAAAAGAAATTTTCACAACATATGATTGATTTGGTTGTCCTAGCAAGCTGTTTTAGCAAACGACTAGAGGTTGCAACTGTTGTTCATTGAAAACGAAAAATCTAGCGTCAGCAAGAAATTTTTGAATACATAATGTACACAAAAGTGGCACTAACAAATGAAAATGTAAAAAAAATGTTTACCTTGATGCCAGACTCGCAGAGATGTTGTCGCTCGTTGCTATCGACTGCGAACAGCTTTGTTGTTTTTCGAAGTGCCTCTTCACTCTACTTATAGCCGAAGTTTTGGCTTCGAAAAAAAATACGAACGTCGTTAAGCTCAACGAGCTGCTTTAATTGTTGTTCGTGCGAAAACGAAATGCTTAAACGGATAAAAGTGTTGGCGTAATTACACTTTTCGACCGCGATGCAGTTTGTCAACAACTCTAGCGTACTTTTTTGGCTCGTGGAGCAAAAAAGCCTCATGATAATAGCAAAGGCTTAAAATGTCTTAACATGTCAGCAAAGGCTTAATATGCTTAATAAACTGTGGGTTAAGTTTTTGCGGTGCAGCTCATTAACAACTTAATTTGCAACTTGCTGGCACAAGCAAACGTTTATGACTTCTCGTTTAAGACAGTTGAGCGAAATCAGTCGACTCACTCATTCTCCCTTTTCTGTTTTGTTTTTGTTTTGTTTTTTTGTTTTTGTTTTTGTTTGTTTTTTTTTTCTTTGTTTGTCTTTTGTTTAAAATGTAAAAAACTCGAAAGGAAAGTTGTTGCTTTGTTTGCTTATTGAAAGTTTTCGCCAGTTGCAAGACTTAGTTTTGTTTTTGTTTACTTATTAAAATATCGAGGAAAATATTTGAGGACATCGCATTCTAAAGGTGCCTTTTTAATAAAACATCTAACGATTTAGCTTTTAACGTTATGCTCAAAAGAATGCCCGTTTCGGTTTCTTTTTTCTTTTTTTTTTTTTTTTTTCCTTTGTTTCAATTGGGCAGAGTGCTCATTTGAGCAGCCCGCCCATGATCCAAAATTAGGACTTTTCTACGAGATACTTTTCATGGACTGTTGTAATTTCAGCAGACCAACACAGTGACTAGTTGGTAGTGTGTGTTAGTTCCGCTTTCATTCACGGTTGAGCGGACCTGTTCGATTACTCGAACATTGGTCACGTCTGGAACGTGAGAATGCTAGAGTGCGTTTTACTAACAATTTTATCGCTTGTGGCCAGGAAAGCAAAACTTTCCGTTTTTGTCTTTTGCATTCTAAAGGTGCCTTCTTAATAAAACCTCTAACGATTTAGCTTTTTAACGTTATGCTTAAAAGAATGCCCGTTTCGATTTCATTTTTTTTTTCTGTTTGTTTTTGTTTTTGTTTTTTTTTTTCAATTCGGCATTTTAAGGGTGCCTTTATAACAAGATCTAACGATATAGCGTTTAATGTTGTGCTCAAAAAAAAAAAAGTGCCTTTTATATCTCTCAATGGTCTCCAACGATAAAACTGCCGACCAATCGCAACGATTAAACAGCCGACCAATGGCAGCTCAATAGTCTCCAAACATGAAACTGCCGACCAATGGCAGCTCAGTGGTTTGAGAAGTGAGATCATTCGATTTCGTTTTATTATCTCCAGTTTGAACTAGTGCTTGGCTTTTATAAAAATTGTCAAATTTTGCCAAGCAAATCTTATACGAAACGCTACTTTGATGTCAAACCTTCGTTACTCCCTATTCCCTTCTAGCGGAGGGCCGGCTAAAAGCTAGAAAAAAAGAGAGAAGGAAACTTTTTTCTTTTTTTCTTTATCTTTTTTTTTTTTTTTTTTAAGAGGGGTAGGGGTGGGGGGGGGGGGGGGGGAAGGAGTAAGAGAATTACGGGGTTAGGATTGGAGGGGGATGAGGTTACGGTTTGGAAGCCTGGGGACAATGAAAAATTGCGTTCGTATAGTGTCCACGAGGGGCGTCCTTCGGTTGTAACGTGCCGCTAGGTGCACGCGTCTAGTAGTTTCGTTGCATCGACCTAGAGGAGTTCTCCGAAAGGTCTTGCGCTTTGGGCTCGGGCAAACGGCCTGCATCCATTGTAAACACGGTCTCTGCCGTTAGAAAATCGTTAACCAGGCTTTTGTGAGCTTTAACAACCATCCCTTTGAGTTTAAAACGAACGTTTCCCCAAAAGCCATTCGAGATGGAGGTACTCACGGAGGTTTGTTACGGTAACAACCCTGTGGTTTGCCATCTTCTTTCTTTCCGCAGCGTCGCAAACGGATCGGCCGGTCTCTTAGGTGACGAAAAAACGTCTGATCTCTCGACTGGAATGCTTAACGTACTAAGATTAGAAGAGTTAGTACTAAGAGTCGCATCTGGCCGCCGTAATTTTCTTCGATGATGTACTTGAAAATTTCGTGACGTCGTTTTCAAAGCTCTAGGGTCGATTTTAACCTTCGACCTTAAAGTCGATTTTAGCCTTCGGTGTGGCTCTGTACAACTTTTGCGGTGAAAAAGCTTGCGCGGAGTCTACAGTTGTATTTAGCCGACAGACGCTGGCAACGCAGAAACAGAATGACTCTTGGGCGGCGCAAACCGAGCGTTCAGCAAATTTCTAGCATTTTACGTCAAAGCGGACAATCTGCACGACAAATAAAGCTAACTTTCTCGTTGCAACAGTTAGTCACTGGACGTTGGACGAGTGTGTACAGCTGTTTTGCGTCGAAAGCCGACCGGTGGTCGGATGCGACTCTTCTTTTCATTCGAAAATCAGAACCTGGCCATCAGTCGTGTATCACCATCGAATGCTTAATGTAGTGATTTCTCGAAACGACAAAAGCTTGTAAAACAAACAGCTTCGCTGTACTGTTGCCTAGTATGTTAACGGATGGCCAGGAACAACCTTGGTCTGTAAAGAATGAGTTCGTTTTTCCATTCGAGGCACTAATTACTGCAGTTTTAAAAGTCACCTAAAGTATAAGCTCATCTCTCCATTCAAGAAAAACAAGCATCAGAGTTTCGGAAAGTTTGCATGCACGACACCACCATCGATGATACTTAAACAAACAGAAAATGAATTGCAAAACAGAACCACTGAATTGCAAAACATAACAACGGACAGCTTGTAAAAAGCATGGTGATGAGCTTCTTCAATCCAATCAAGGAACCAAGCATCACAGTTTCGGCAATGGTGCATGTGCAAATCAGCAAACTGTGATACTTAATCAAACAACTTCACTGTTTTGCTTAGTTTAAGAACGGATGGCTAAGAACAACCTCGTTAGTGAGTATGAAGTCATCTCTTCATTCAAGGAATTAATAATCAGAGTTTTAGAAGTCTCTTACGTGCGATACTACTATCAACGGTACTTAATCAAACAGCCTCTCAGAATGGCCTAGTTTGAGAACGGAAGGCTAGGAACAACCTTAGTAGTGGGTCATCAGTTCAACTTTTCATTCAAGGAATTAAGCATCTAAAATCTGAAAAATAAAAAGAAGAGCTCTTTGTTAGAAGTTCTTATTTTTATTTTTCCTCAACTTCTATTTCTTTTCTTTTTTTCTTTTTTTTTTTTAATGATAGTTTTTCTTTTTTTTTTATCTATTTTGTTCGTTTAAATTAATACAACAGGCGTTTTAGGTCCGTTTCTGTAACATTATTTAACACTTTAAATTGTAATAAATATTTGAACTGAAGAAAATCCTTTTCGTAACGTTAAAATGTCATAAGAACATTTCATCTTTACCAAATACGCTTGTAAAAATAGTTTCACTTTTAAAGTTTGTTGTATATGTCTTTTAATTTAGTGAATCGCAATTTGGATTCTCTTAGGCGCACATCTACTTTAGTTGCTTTTTCTTAAAGAAAGGTCACCAGAGTTATCTTACACAGCTCCTGCAGCATAATCTTTAACAAAATACTCTTTTGAAAAGTTTTACATTGAAATAAACAAAAGCCATTTGCGTAAATAGAGATAAATTAGAGAATAAAAAGTGCATAAACGCCTCGCTACTTTGATGAAGAAGAAACGGATGACTAGATGCAACTTTTTAATTTCGCGTGCTATCTCTTTCGATTAAGGTACTTTTTGAATATTTTTTCAAAGAAATGTTAGCGTAGTTTTCCTTTTTTAAATTTAAATCATGTTTAAAGGTAGTTTTTGAATGTTTTTTCAAAGAAATGTTAGCGTAGTTTTCATCTATTAAATCTAAATCATGTTTAAAGGTAGTTTTCGAATATTTTTTCAAAGAAAAGTTAGCGTAGGTTTCCTCTTTTAGATCTAGCTTATGTTTAAGGTAGTTTTGAGTATTTTTTCAAAGAAAAGTTAGCGTAGTTTTCCTCTTTTAGATCTAGCTTATGTTTAAGGTAGTTTTTGAGTATTTTTTCAAAGAAAAGTTAGCATAGTTTTCCTCTTTTGGATATAGCTTATGTTTAAGGTAGTAGAAAAGTTAGCGTAGTTTTCCTCCTTTAGATCTAGCTTTATAATTCAGGTAGTTTTTGAATATTTTTTCAAATAAAAATTAGCAAAGTTTAGCTTATTTAGCATGACATCACAAAATACTAAACTCAAAAAGGCAAGATAAAGTATAAGATAAACGTAAAATAAGATATAGATGAAACAAATGTTAGGCTGCATAAAATCTAAAACTGCATTGCCTATCATAAACACAAACGTCTAGTAAGAGCTTTTAAAGTTCGTTCTTTTCGTCTTTTAATTTGGTGAATCGCGATTTGAATTTTCTAAAGCGCACATGCCTCTCAGTTGCTTTTTTCTTAAGGAAAGGTCACCAGAGTTTTTTTACGCAGCTCCTGCAGCATAATCTTTAACAAAATACTCTTTTGTATATCATTACACAGAAATAAACAAAAACCATTTGCGTAAACAGAGATAAATTAGAACTCAAAAGTGCATAAAAAGCCTCGCTACTTTGCTATAGAAGAGTGGATGACTAGATACAACTTTGTAAATTCGTGTACTACCTCGATGGATTAAGGTATTTTTCGAAAGTTTTTTTAAAAGCAAAAATAGCGCAGTCTTCCTCTTTTAAAATCTACCTTATGTCTAAGGCAGTTTTTGAATAGATTTTCAAAGAAAGGTTAGCGTAGTTTTCCACTTTTAAGTTTAGCTTATGTAGCTTGACAAAACAACACACAAAAGACAAGATAAAATATCAGATAAACGTAAAATAAAATATAAATGAAACTAAAGTTAGGCTGCATAAAAAACAAACAACTTAATAATCTACTAGACATGTTTAAGTTGAATTAAGTAAAGTCCTTTGCGCAAATTTGGGTAAATAAGAGATTAAAAGTCCATAAAAAGCCTCGATACTTTGCTGAAGAAGAAGATGACTATATGCAACTTTTTAAAATCGTGAGCTATCTATATCGATTTAGGTCCTTTTTGAGTACTTTTTCAAATGAGAAGTTAGCGCAGTTTTCCTCTTTTAAGATTGGATCATGAAGCTTGACATAACAAAACACAAAACTAACAAAGGCAAGACAAAATATAAGGTAAACGCAATATAAAAATATAGATGAAATTAAAGTTAGGCTGCATAAAATAAACGGGTAACAATACTCTTCTATGTATATTTTACATTGAGTTAAAATAAAATCCTTTGCGCAAATATAGGTATGTTAGAGAGTAAAAGTGCATAAAAGCCTCGCTACATTGCTGTAGAAGAAGTGGATGACTAGATACAAACTTTTAAATTTTGTGTGCTGTCTCTATCGAATAAGGTAGTTTTCGAAAGTTTTTTCAAAGCAAAAATAGCGCAGTGTTCCTCTTTTAAATTTAGATTATCTCAAAGGTAGATTTTGAATAGTTTTTTCAAAGAAAGGTTAGCGTAGCTTTCCTCTTTTAAGTTTAGCTTATGTAGCTTGACATCACAAAACACAAAGCTCAAAAAGACAAAATAAAATATAAGATAAACGTGAAATAAAATACAGATGAAGCTAAAGTTAGACTGCATAAAAAACCAACAACATAATAATCTACTAGGTATGTTTACATTAAATTAAATAAAATCCTATGCGCAAATATAGGTATGTTAGAGAGAAAAAGCCTCGCTACTTTGTTAAAGGTAGTTTTTGAATAGTTTTTCAAAGAAAGGTTAGCGTAGTTTTCCTCTTTAAAGTTTAGTTTATTGTAGCTTGATATCACAAAAACACAAAACTCAAAAAAGAAAAGTAAGATAAAAGTTAATCGTAAAATAAAATATAGGTGAAATAATTGTTAGGCTGCATAAAAGAAAAAAAAAAATCATAGCATAATAATCTTCTATATATGCTTGGATTGAATTAAATGAATTCCTTTGCGTAAATATAAGCAAACTAGTGAGAAAAAGTGCATAAAAAGCATCGCTACTTTGCTGCAGAAGAAGTGGATGACTATATGCAACTTTTTAAAATTGTGTGCTATCTCTATCGATTAAGGTGGTTTTCGAAAGTTTTTTCAAAGCAAAAATAGCGTAGTTTTCCTCTTTTAAATCTAGCTTTTGTCTAGGGTAGTTTATGAATAGATTTCAAAGAAAGGTTAGCGTAGCATTCCTCTTTTAAGTTTAGCTTAAAATTCTTGGCATCACAAAACACAAAACTCAAAAAGATAAGATAAAATATAAGATAAACCTAAAACATAATATAAATGAAACTAAAGATAAGCTGCATAAAAAACTAACAACATAATAATCTACTAGGCATGTTTAAATTGAATTATATAAAATCCTTTGCGCAAATATAGGTATGTTAGTAAAAAAGCATTAAAAGCCTCGCAACTTTGTTAAAGGTAGATTTTGAATAGTTTTTCAAAGAAAGGTTAGCGTAGTTTTCCTCTTTTATGTTTAGATTATGTAGCTTGACATCACAAAACACAAAGCTCAAAAAGACAAAATAAAATATAAGATAAACGTAAAATATAGATGAAACAAAGTTTACACTGCATAATAAACAAACAACATAATTATCTACTAGGCATGTTTAAGTTGAACTAAATAAATTCCTTTGCGCAAATATGGGAAAGTTAGACAGTAAAAATCCATAAAAAGCCTCGATACTTTGCTGAAGAAGATGACTATATGCAACTTTTTAAAATCGTGAGCTATCTATATCGATTTAGGTCCTTTTTGAGTACTTTTTCAATGGAAAGTTAGCGCAGTTTTCCTCTTTTAAGATTAGATTATGAAGCTTGACATAATAAAACACAAAACTAACAAAGGCAAGATAAAATATAAGGTAGTTTTCGAATGTTTTTTCAAAGCAAAATTAGCGTAGTGTTCCTCTTTTAAATCTAGATTATCTCAAAGGTAGATTTTGAATAGTTTTTCAAAGAAAAGTTAGCGTAGCTTTCCTCTTTTAACATTAGCTTATGTAGCTTGACATCACAGAACACAAAAACATAAAATAAAATATAAGACAAATAGATGTAGCTAAAGTTAGGCTGCATAAAAAACCAACAACATAAAATATCTACTAGGCATGTTTAAATTGAATTAAATAAAACCCTTTGCGCAAAAATAGAGAGTAAAATGCATAATGTTAGAGAGTAAAAGTGCATAGAAAGCCTCGCTACTTTGCTGTAGAAGAAGTGGATGACTAGATACACTTTTTTAAACTTGTGTGCTATCTCTATCGAATAAGGTAGTTTTCGAGAGTTTTTTCAAAGCAAAATTAGCGTAGTGTTCCTCTTTTAAATCTAGATTATCTCAAAAATAGATTTCGAATAGTTTTTCAAAGAAAGGTTAGCGTAGCTTTCCTCTTTTAACATTAGCTTATGTAGCTTGACATCACAGAACACAAAAAGATAAAATAAAATATAAGACAAACGTAAAATGAAAAATAGATGTAGCTTAAGTTAGACTGCATAAAAAACCAACAACATAATAATCTAACAGGTATGTTTAAGTTGAATTAAATAAAACCCTCTGCGCAAATATAGGTATGCTAGAGAGTAAAAAGGCATAAAAAGCCTCGCTACTTTGTTAAAGGTAGTTTTTGAATAGTTTTTCAAAGACAGGTTAGCGTAAATTTCCTCTTTAAAGTTTAGCTTATGTAGCTTGACATCACAAAATATAAAACTCAAAAAGACAAGATAAAATATAAGATAAACGCAAAATAAAATATAGATGAAACTAAAGTTAGGCTGCATAAAAAACCAACAACATAATAATCTACTAGGCATGTTTAAATTGAAATAAATAAAATCGTTTGCGCAAAAATAGCTATGTTAGAGAGTAAAAGTGCATAGAAAGCCTCGCTACTTTGGTGTAAAAGAAGTGGATCACTAGATACAACATTTTAAAATCGTGTGCTATCTCTATCGATTAAGGTGGTTTTCGAAAGTTTTTTCAAAGCAAAAATAGCGTAGTCTTCCTCTTTTAAATCTAGATTATGTCTAAGGTAGTTTTTGAACAGTTTTTCAAAGAAAGGTTAGCGTAGCTTTCCTCTTTTAACATTAGCTTATGTAGCTTGACATCACAAAACACAAAACTCAAAAAGACAAAATAAAATATAAGATAAACGTAAAATAAAATGTAGATGAAGCTAAAGTTAGGCTGCATGAAATAAACGGGTAACAATATTTTTCTATGTATGTTTACATTGAGTTATATAAAATCCTCTGCGCAAATATAGGTATGTTAGAGAGTAAAAGTGCATAAAAAGCCTCGCTACTTTGTTAAAGGTTGTTTTTGAATAGTTTTTCAAAAAAAGGTTAGCGTAGTTTTCCTCTTTTAACATTAGCTTATGTAGCTTGACATCACAAAGCACAAAACTCAAAAAGACAAAATAAAATATAAGATAAACGTAAAATAAAATACAGATGAAGCTAAAGTTAGGCTGCATAAAATAAACGGGTAACAATATTTTTCTATGTATGTTTACATTGAGTTAAATAAAATCCTCTGCGCAAATATAGGTATGTTAGAGAGTAAAAGTGCATAAAAAGCCTCGCTACTTTGTTAAAGGTAGTTTTTGAATAGTTTTTCAAAAAAAAGGTCTTTAAAGTTTAGCTTATGTAGCTTGACATCACAAAACACAAAACTCAAAAAGACAAGATAAAATATAAGATAAACGCAAAACAAAATATAGATGAAACTAAAGTTAGGCTGCATATAAAACCAACAACATAATATTCTACTAGCCTAGTTTTCCTCTTTTAAGTTTAGATTATGTAGCTTGACATCACAAAACGCAAAAAGGCAAGACAAAATACAAGGTAAACGTAAAATAAAGTAGAAGTGAAACAAAAGATAGGTTGCATAAATACAAAAACTGCATTGCCAAAAATAGAATTTGTTGTCTAGAAAGACTTTTTAAAGTTTGTTTCTTTCGTCTATTGACTTAGTGAATCGCGATCTGGTTTTTCTTAGGCGCGCTTGTTTCTTAGTTGTTTTTTTTTGTAAAGAAAGTTTATTCAGACGTTTTTTTTACGCAACTCCTTTAACATTATTTTTAACAAAGTATTCTTTTATACGTGTTTACATTGAAATAAAACCCTTTGCGTAAATAGAGATAAATTAGAGAGCAAAAGCCTCACTACTTTGCAGAAGAGAGAATTGGATGGCAAGATACAACTTTTTAAATTCGTGTGCTTTCTCTTTTAAGGTACTTTTTGAATATTTTTTCAAAGAAAAGTTAGCGTAGTTTTCCTCTTTTAAGTTTAGCTTACGCAGCTTGACATCACAAAACGCAAAAACCAATAAGGCATGATAAAATACAAGATAAACGTAAAATAAAATAGAAGTGAAACAAAAGTTAGACACCATAAAAAAAAACAAACAAAAAAAAAACATAATATACTTCTATGTATGTTTACATTGAACTTAATAAAATCCTTTGTGTAAATATATGAAAAAATAGAGAGTAAGAGTTCATAAAAAAAGCCTCGCTATTTTGCTGAAGAAGAAATGGATGTCTAGATCTTTTAAAATAAGGAACTTTTTGATTTCTTTTTCCGAAAAATGGTTGGAGCAGTTTTCCTTTTTTAAATTTCACTTATGCAGTTTAACATCACAGAAAATATTAATTTGCTTTTTAACAAACTCTTAAAAACATCAGAAGTAATTCTAAATGCAACTCTATTAAAAGTGTTAACAGAATAACAAAACGACTTTTTTTTTTTTTTAAAGATAAAAAAAGTTTGAACTATCTTTAAATAAGAAATGTGAGAACAGTTTAACAGAACTTCTTGTTTATTATGTATTTAGCGAAACAGATAAATATATTTGCAAAAGCATAGAGAAAACAAACTACACAAAAGGCCCATCTTTATTGCCAAACTGAACAAACTTTTCTAAACTACATAAATGGTCTCACTATATTGCCATATTGAACAAACTTTTCTAAACTACCCTCTTTTTGAATTTTTAGCTTCATGTTTTTAATTTTGTCTTTAATATGGCTTCGGTAGGAGTACTTTTGCAAGACATGAATGAGCTTGTCACTGCTATGATTTGCCAAGATGCCAGCCAAGGTAATCTTTGTACGAGCAACTTGAGCTTACATCTGTAAACACGTCTTGCAAGATGTATGCCAACACTAAAGCTGCACATCGAGGAAAACTTCTGGTGTTGAACCATTCGTTGTGGCCAGGGCAAGCATTCAGCTTTTCAACTATTTCATCTAAAATTTTACAAACTCAAGTCATAACACAAAGAGATTAAATCGAATATTCATTTGGTTCTGAAGCATGACAAGATTAATTTTGTTTTTTTATTTGTTTTTTTTGTTGACCTTATTGTTTGCACTGATAGCAATAACTGGTTTTTGAAAGATTACCTAATTGGCATTGGCTAACTTCTGCTTTGTTTTCCTTTGTTCTTGGCTGAGTTGATCCTGAAATAAAATAAAACCATGTTCATTTTTCTAATTCATAAAAAAACCATCAACAGTTTCTAAGTGTTAGAGATAATAACAAGCTGTGCATGATTTCTAACGGTGATGTTTCTAACTTCATCATTAGAAATCGGGTAGACACAACTTTCTAAAAGTGCACTTAGCAATGATGGCTAGTTTTTATTAACAGTTAACCATCTGAAATTGTGCAAGAAGAGGTTTGTGTTTATATATGTTTGTATAAATTAGGTTTTACATTACCGATGTGTTCTTGAGTAAAAGATGGCATTTCCAACTTGATTTTTTTTCTTCTTGGATCTTTTACTTCTAAAACATAATCAGTTTTAGTATCATTCACTTGTGTAAACATTTAAGCAATCACAGAATTAGTCCTGCAACAAATACATACACACTTCTGTGTTGTTTTTTTTGTTTTTTTTTTTGTTTTTTTATTGTTTTTCTTTTTTTTTTTTTTTTTTTACAGCTTTAACAATAACAATAGGGCAAGGAGTTAATTTGGGCATTTTTATTTTTTGAAAGCGTGTTGAGATTTGCATAAAATCAAAAATCAAAAAGAATTTACCTCTGGATGTACAAGCAAGACTTTGGCTAAATAGACTACCAACAGATTGAACAGCACCAGGTGAGGGCTGTTTTTCAAGAACAGTACCAGCCTGTTGGACTGGAACAGCTGAAAGGAAACAAACTGGGTTTGGCCATCGTTTGCTGACGAGCAACAAGATTAGGAGCCAGAGGAACAGAAAAGACCTCTTTTGAAGGATTAAAAACAACTTGCAGAGAAGGAGCAACATGAACAGGTTTGGCAACCACTTGCTTATGAGCAGGTTCAAGAAGAGCAGGTTCAAGAAGAGCAGGTTCAAGAAGAGCAGCTTCAGGAGGAGCATGGAAAACACGTGTGACAGCCATAAGATTATCTTGCTGTGAAGCAACATTAGACACTGTTTCCAGCAGAACAGAAAAGACCTCTTTTGAAGGACTGAAAGCAACTTGTTGAGCAGGAGCAGCAGAAACAGGTTTGGCAACCACTTGCTCACTAAAGTAAACTGGAGGAAAGTTGTGCATGGTGTTCAATAAAATCCGGTTCATCAGGAAATAATGTTAATGCAAGAGGAGAACAAGCTGTGCCAACAGGAACAGCTAGAGTCTGATCTACATCCATACAAACAGCTTGTTCATTAGGAACTAGTTGTGCAAGAGCAGAGGATAGTTCAAGAACTGGACCAGCGATTGTTTGTTCAGAAGGAACAGACGAAACAGGAGTTGAGCTAGGTTCACACAAGAAATCTACAACATGTTCGTTGCTGTCCTCTAAAGGAGCATTGTTTTCTACAGCTGGAGAAAATGGAACCACTGTGGTACAACCGAAAGTAGCAGCACATTCTTCAGAGTCAGAACCGGAGTCTGAATCTTCCTCAAAAATGTCCTCAACATCATGAAAACCGTACTCCTCTGCATTAGTTCGGAGCCAGTCCATCACATCCTTCTCCTCCTTTGGTGGTCTCTCAGACTTTTCAACAGTCAAAGACTCTATGACTCCGAAGGACTGTCCGATGCCCAGGGCAAAGCGCAAACTCCTCTGCAGCGTTCCACTGGACACATAAAAGCTATCCATTGTGTGTCTGCTGTGCTTCATGTAGAGTGTAGCAAACCGCTCGCGATCTTCTTTGCTGTTGTTGGCAAAGTAAGTGGCTATCGAACCGCGAATGCAAGTGGGAGTAAGACGCTTCATGGGAATGTTTACTTGGCTTTTTCTGAAGCAGGACGTCAGGCTAGAGGTGATAGCAGAGGAACCCATCTGGTAAACAGGCACTCTAGTTGCACCTAGTGTCACACCTTCGTCTTTGTTGGCTCTCACCGAAGGAAAAAGGGGCTGTAGCAGTCGCTCAACTCCAAAACAGTCTTGGTGTCTGCAGCCATGTAGTGAGAGTCGTTGACAAGAAGGTCTCTGTATCTCAGCAAATAAATATCGATCAACACTTTCAAGTCGTTCGGCACTAGAATGTTTTTGGCTCCGTACTTGTATGCTGTTTTGTAGCGCTCTTGCACAATGCAATATCCACACTCACTCTTCTCAGCAGCCATGTAGTCTCTAATGTTTAAAAGAGCAATGTTAGATTTTCTTAAACTGTTAATTACAGTGACAGAGAGCAGAAGATGGTTTCGTAGAGACACAGCATTGTCTCTAGTCAGCGGAAGAGACGCCTTTCTAATCGATTCCACTAAGTCTCTTACGTATGCAGACTTGCCATATTCGGTCAGCAAACTGACATTGATGATGTTGATGCTTTTTCTTCTTTTCACAAGGCTCCTCTCAAAGAACGAAAGGGCCTCAGCACTTTTCGCAACTCATCCACCTTGCAGCGCAAACGTCGGATGGCCTCATGAGAAAGTCCGAAATAGACGTTTCTGGCTTCACTGAAACGAAACAGGAGACAAAGGGAGACGAGGCGGTTGTACAACGTGTGACAAGACATGGCTTTTGTTTGGTCAAGTTCACTCAGCTTGGAATTGAGCTGAATTTTCTTAAAGTGCAAGGAGAAGTATCTATCCTCCAAAACATTGGAATTGGTGAGGGCGTTTTGGGTGCAGCGTCAACGTGCTGTCACAACAAGTCAATATTTCCACAACTGCATTTTTGTAGATCTTTGCTTGTGACCAAGTGTTGTTGTTGGCTACCACAGCCACTTTTCAAAGTCTCTGAAGAGCTCATCTGCTGACTGGTAATAAAAGTGAAAAGCATCTTTGTCCAGCTGAAACAAGAGTCTCTTTTCTTCGGTCAAGACATAGGAGCTGGAAACCAAGTGCTCTAAGGAATCGAAATCAGAGTCAAGGACGGATTCGGTGTTCAGCTCTTTGTTTTCTACAGAGTGCATTGGTTTGCAGAAGGAGCCTCGGACGAACCAGCAACTGGTGAGGGCAAGCTTTAAAAGAGGATCAGAGGAAAGAACCGGAGAAGAAAAAGAGGAGGAAGGCCCAGGAGCAGAGGATGCAGAGCCTGATGCAGACGCTTGTTCAGCTACTGGCTTAATACCAAAGAAGGCAGGTCGAATAAATTGAGGGACATAGAGCTTCTCGTTGTCGTATCGCTTGCCTCTGCATCTTTTGTTTGATCATCTTGGAATCGTAGAAATGAGTCTCTTTCAAGTGTATGTCCAGTCGGTCGTAATACTTCCAACATTGCAAACAGGGGTAAGGTTTTGGACAGCCGGACTTGCGTTCGAGACGAGCATGCTGAAACTTCCTGACCATTGCAGAGTAAAAGATGGAAGCTTCATCCAAAGTCCAAGAATGATCTTTTTTAGTCAAGTGTCTTTTAATGCTGTGGACGAATGTTTGCACAAAGGCATCGGACAGCTAACAGCGTACCTCTTCTTGGTACCATAGAAAGGTACAACCCTGTTTACGGAGCCACACGCTGCAACTAATGCGGCCCTGACTTTGTTTTTGAGCTTTAAGTCTCTCTGTTCTTGTGACTGCTTTCTTTTCTTTTTTTTTGCTTTAGAGTTTGGAGAAGAAGCAACAACAGAGTTGTTTTCTTGTGAAGAAGACATGTTCAGGTGTTTGTTTGCAACGGTTTTTGCTAAAAAAAGGAAACCAGTCAGTGAGAGTTTTTTTCTTCTGCCTGCATCCAATCCTGGAATGTTTACAACTGCAGGGAAGAGCTGTGTTTTTTCGAATCCTCTGCAAAAGAGAAAAAAAGAAAGAAAAGAGAGCAACAAGAAGAAACAAAGTTTCCACTAGCAAATGAAAAAGAATGAGAGCAACTAGCATTACATGCATGGTGGCAGCAGTGATTGCTATTATGAGAAGGAGAATGAGAAAAAAAAAAAGAAAAAGAAAAGAAACAAATAAATAAAGAGATGGAGTTTGAGAGGATCTCGCAACCATATGACTCAAAGAAAGAAACTGTGTTGAAAAAAGGCAAGAGAGGGCAAATAGAACTTGCTAACAAGGACAAATGACAGACATAACTACAACAGTAACAACTCTCATTGCAAGCATAATAACAACAGCATCAGCATCACTGACTCAGAGAGTGTTGACATAACAAAAAAGAAAACAAAAGTACAAGCCAAGTGGGGGAACATTAACAAACACTCATTGCAACTATAACAACAACAACAACAGCAACAGCATCACTGACTCAGAGGGTATTGATAAAAAAAAACAAGCAAAACAAAAACAAACAAAAAAACAAATAAAAAAACAAAACAAGCAAATTGGGTGAACAGTAACAACTCTCATTGCAAGCATAATAACAACAACAGCATCAGCATCAGCATCACTGACTCAGAGAGTGTTGACAAAATAAAATAGACAATAAGCAAGCAAAGTGGGTGAACAGTAACAACTCTCACTGCAAGCATAATAACAACAACAGCATCAGCATCAGCATCACTGACTCAGAGAGTGTTGATAAAATAAAACAGATTATAAACAAACAAAGTGGGTGAACAGTAACAGCTCTCATTGAAAGCATAATAACAACAACAGCATCAGCAACAGCATCACTAACTCAGAGGATATATAAAAAAACAAACAAACAAACAAACAAAACAAAAACAAAAAAAAACAAGCAAAGTGGCTGAACAGTAACAGCTATCATTGCAAGTAAAATAACAACAACAGCATCAGCAACATCATCACTGACTCAGAGAGTGGTGATAAAATAAAACAGATTAAAAAACAAGCAAAGTGGCTAAACAGTAACAACTATAAATACAAGTAAAATGACAAAAGCAGCAACAGCATCACTAACTCGCAGGGTGTTGATAAAAAAAAAAAGCAACAAACAAACAAAGCAAGCAAAGTGGGTGAACATTAACACTCATTGCAACTATAATAACACCAACAGCAACAGCATCAGTGACTCAAAGGGTGTTGATAAACAAAAACAAAGGCACAAACAAAACAAGCAGAGTGGGGGAACATTAACAACACTTATTGCAAGCATAATAACAACAACAGCATCAGCATCTCTGACTCAGAGAGTGTTGATAAAATAAAATAGATTATAAACATGCCAAGTTTGTGAACATTAACAAACACTCATTGCAACTATAACAACGACTACAGCAACAGCATCACTTACTCAGAGAGTGTTGAGAAAAAAAACAACAAAAAAAACAAAAACAAAACAAAACAGAAAACAGAAGTACAAGCCAAGTGGGGGAACATTAACAAACACTCATTGCAACTAAAACAACAACAACAGCAACAGCATCACTTGCTCAGAGGATATTGATAAAAAAAACAAACAAACAAACAAACAAAACAAGCAAAGTGGCTGAACAGTAACAGCTATCATTGCAAGTAAAATAACAACAACAGCATCAGCAACATCATCACTGACTCAGAGAGTGGTGATAAAATAAAACAGATTAAAAAACAAGCAAAGTGGCTGAACAGTAACAACTATAAATACAAGTAAAATGACAAAAGCAGCAACAGCATCACTAACTCGCAGGGTGTTGATAAAAAAAAAAGCAACAAACAAACAAAGCAAGCAAAGTGGGTGAACATTAACACTCATTGCAACTATAATAACACCAACAGCAACAGCATCAGTGACTCAAAGGGTGTTGATAAACAAAAACAAAGGCACAAACAAAACAAGCAGAGTGGGTGAACATTAACAACACTTATTGCAAGCATAATAACAACAACAGCATCAGCATCACTGACTCAGAGAGTGTTGATAAAATAAAATAGATTATAAACATGCCATAGTTTGTGAACATTAACAAACACTCATTGCAACTATAACAACAACAACAGCAACAGCATCACTTGCTCAGAGGATATTGATAAAAAAAACAAACAAACAAACAAACAAAACAAGCAAAGTGGCTGAACAGTAACAGCTATCATTGCAAGTAAAATAACAACAACAGCATCAGCAACATCATCACTGACTCAGAGTGTGGTGATAAAATAAAACAGATTAAAAAACAAGCAAAGTGGCTGAACAGTAACAACTATAAATACAAGTAAAATGACAAAAGCAGCAACAGCATCACTAACTCGCAGGGTGTTGATAAAAAAAAAAGCAACAAACAAATAAAGCAAGCAAAGTGGGTGAACATTAACACTCATTGCAACTATAATAACACCAACAGCAACAGCATCAGTGACTCAAAGGGTGTTGATAAAGAAAAACAAAAGCACAAACAAAACAAGCAAAGTGGGTGAACATTAACAACACTTATTGCAAGCACAATAACAACAACAGCATCAGCATCACTGACTCAGAGAGTGTTGATAAAACAAAATAGATTATAAACAAGCCAAGTTGGTGAACATTAACAAACACTCATTGCAACTGTAATAAGAACAACAGCAACAGCATCACTGACACAAAGGGTGTTGATAAACAAAAACAAAAACACAAGCAAAGTGGGTGAACATTAACAACACTCATTGCAACTATAACAACAACAACAGCAACAGCATCACTGGCTCAAAGGGTGTTGATAAAATAAAGAAACAAAAACAAAACAAGCAAAGTGGGTGAACAGTAACAACTCCCATTGCAAGCATAATAACGACAACAGCAACAGCAACACCATCACTGACTCAGAGAGTGTTGATAAAATAAAATAGATTATAAACAAGCCAAGTGGGGGAACATTAACAAACACTCATTGCAACTGTAACAACAACAACAGCAACAGCATCACTTACTCAGAGAGTGTTTATAAATAAAACAAAAAACAAAAACAAGAAACAAAAATACAAGCCAAGTGGGTGATTACTAACAGCGCTAACAGCAGCAACAACAGTGTCTTTAGAAACAACAAACAAGTACAACAGCAACAACTGCTTTTACAGAGTATAACAATAACAACAACATGGCACTAACAACAACAAAAGGGTTGGAATAAAAACCTGTAGGCAAAAGGAGAGCTGCATTCAGACAAGATCGATTACAAAGAGGCTCTTCTTTAGGACAGAGGAGAAACTGCTTTTGAGGGACAGAGGGACTTTTGTTGTTGTTGTTGTTGTTGTGCAGAAACCAACAAACTTTTATTGAACCGAATATAACCGAATATAACCGAAAGTCTTGTTTGCTTCTGTTTTGTGCCATCAAGAAGGGAAAACAAAACATCACAAAACAAACGAAGCAAACGAAACAAACAAACAAACGAACGAAACAAACAAAAAAACGATTAAATAAATAAACAAACAAACGAAACAAACAAACAAACAAAAACAAATAGGAAAAACAGAAAACGCAGTACCGAAACCTCGCCATTTTTATCCTTCCTCGAGCTTTCTTTGGGCGCCAAAGACCGAGAAAGTTGAGCAAACGTGACGTTGAGGGGGGGGGGGGGGGTACTTAAGGCCAGCAGACCGACCAATGGCAAGCTTAGGAGAGACCCACGTGAATGTTACATTTTCTTTCTATGTACGCTGAATCCGCTCAAAGTCTGGAATTTCCAGCATTCACGTGTCATCACTCCAGCCACCAGATTGGCCCACACTTTGCACACTTTCAAGACTAGAACTTCACTTAATCACAAATTGAGCCAAAAAAAAACTAAGTCTCGCATGGCGACAACTTTTCCAAAAGCAAACAAAGGCAAACAAAGGCAAACGAAGGCAAACGAAGAAAAAACAAAAACAAGTAAACAAAAACAAAACCGAAAAGGGAGAGAGAGAGCAAGTCGACTCATTTCTTTCGACTGCCTTAAACGAGAAGTCTAAAACGTTTAAAAGTTGAAAACTAAGTTTTTTAAATGAACTGCACCGAAAAAACTTTACGACAGTTTAGCTGGTTAAAAACGCAGAGGAAAATATTTTATAAAATTTAAGCGTTCTAAAGATGTCCATTTTTGTTTTTGTTTTTTTTTTATTTTGGTTTGTTTCTGGTTTGCTTCTTTTTTTTTTTTTAAATTCTAGCGATCGAGCATATTTGAACGGTTTCATCAACCTGTTGGCGCACGTGCTCGAGAGCTAGAACTTTGATTGCTTTTGTTGTTGAGAATTGAGAATGTCCGAGCAGGTTTTTTTATCGATTTCATCGCTTGTGGCGAGGCAAAAATCAAAACGCTTTTTGGACGAAAGAAAGGAGATTAAAAGGAAAAAAGAGAAGAAAAAAAAAAACAAAAAAATAGGTTATGTGTCATAAACATTTATTTTCTCACGCGATGACGTCTAGTTTTGTTAGAGTAATTAAAATATGGTATCAAGTTTGTAATTTCTATCTTATTTTTAGTTACGGATAATTGCCAATTATGTCACGTTTAGTATACACAACGCTGTTTTCTTAATAGCAATATGATACAAACAAGTTATAAAAAAAAAAAGCGTTCGCTCGATCTTCCTTAGTCAGTTGAACAAAAAGAAATTTTCACAACATATGATTGATTTGGTTGTCCTAGCAAGCTGTTTTAGCAAACGACTAGAGGTTGCAACTGTTGTTCATTGAAAACGAAAAATCTAGCGTCAGCAAGAAATTTTTGAATACATAATGTACACAAAAGTGGCACTAACAAATGAAAATGTAAAAAAAAATGTTTACCTTGATGCCAGACTCGCAGAGATGTTGTCGCTCGTTGCTATCGACTGCGAACAGCTTTGTTGTTTTTCGAAGTGCCTCTTCACTCTACTTATAGCCGAAGTTTTGGCTTCGAAAAAAAATACGAACGTCGTTAAGCTCAACGAGCTGCTTTAATTGTTGTTCGTGCGAAAACGAAATGCTTAAACGGATAAAAGTGTTGGCGTAATTACACTTTTCGACCGCGATGCAGTTTGTCAACAACTCTAGCGTACTTTTTTGGCTCGTGGAGCAAAAAAGCCTCATGATAATAGCAAAGGCTTAAAATGTCTTAACATGTCAGCAAAGGCTTAATATGCTTAATAAACTGTGGGTTAAGTTTTTGCGGTGCAGCTCATTAACAACTTAATTTGCAACTTGCTGGCACAAGCAAACGTTTATGACTTCTCGTTTAAGACAGTTGAGCGAAATCAGTCGACTCACTCATTCTCCCTTTTCTGTTTTGTTTTTGTTTTGTTTTTTTGTTTTTGTTTTTGTTTGTTTTTTTTTTCTTTGTTTGTCTTTTGTTTAAAATGTAAAAAACTCGAAAGGAAAGTTGTTGCTTTGTTTGCTTATTGAAAGTTTTCGCCAGTTGCAAGACTTAGTTTTGTTTTTGTTTACTTATTAAAATATCGAGGAAAATATTTGAGGACATCGCATTCTAAAGGTGCCTTTTTAATAAAACATCTAACGATTTAGCTTTTAACGTTATGCTCAAAAGAATGCCCGTTTCGGTTTCTTTTTTCTTTTTTTTTTTTTTTTTTTCCTTTGTTTCAATTGGGCAGAGTGCTCATTTGAGCAGCCCGCCCATGATCCAAAATTAGGACTTTTCTACGAGATACTTTTCATGGACTGTTGTAATTTCAGCAGACCAACACAGTGACTAGTTGGTAGTGTGTGTTAGTTCCGCTTTCATTCACGGTTGAGCGGACCTGTTCGATTACTCGAACATTGGTCACGTCTGGAACGTGAGAATGCTAGAGTGCGTTTTACTAACAATTTTATCGCTTGTGGCCAGGAAAGCAAAACTTTCCGTTTTTGTCTTTTGCATTCTAAAGGTGCCTTCTTAATAAAACCTCTAACGATTTAGCTTTTAACGTTATGCTTAAAAGAATGCCCGTTTCGATTTCATTTTTTTTTTCTGTTTGTTTTTGTTTTTGTTTTTTTTTTTCAATTCGGCATTTTAAGGGTGCCTTTATAACAAGATCTAACGATATAGCGTTTAATGTTGTGCTCAAAAAAAAAAAAAGTGCCTTTTATATCTCTCAATGGTCTCCAACGATAAAACTGCCGACCAATCGCAACGATTAAACAGCCGACCAATGGCAGCTCAATAGTCTCCAAACATGAAACTGCCGACCAATGGCAGCTCAGTGGTTTGAGAAGTGAGATCATTCGATTTCGTTTTATTATCTCCAGTTTGAACTAGTGCTTGGCTTTTATAAAAATTGTCAAATTTTGCCAAGCAAATCTTATACGAAACGCTACTTTGATGTCAAACCTTCGTTACTCCCTATTCCCTTCTAGCGGAGGGCCGGCTAAAAGCTAGAAAAAAAGAGAGAAGGAAACTTTTTTCTTTTTTTCTTTATCTTTTTTTTTTTTTTTTTTTAAGAGGGGTAGGGGTGGGGGGGGGGGGGGGGGAGGAGTAAGAGAATTACGGGGTTAGGATTGGAGGGGGATGAGGTTACGGTTTGGAAGCCTGGGGACAATGAAAAATTGCGTTCGTATAGTGTCCACGAGGGGCGTCCTTCGGTTGTAACGTGCCGCTAGGTGCACGCGTCTAGTAGTTTCGTTGCATCGACCTAGAGGAGTTCTCCGAAAGGTCTTGCGCTTTGGGCTCGGGCAAACGGCCTGCATCCATTGTAAACACGGTCTCTGCCGTTAGAAAATCGTTAACCAGGCTTTTGTGAGCTTTAACAACCATCCCTTTGAGTTTAAAACGAACGTTTCCCCAAAAGCCATTCGAGATGGAGGTACTCACGGAGGTTTGTTACGGTAACAACCCTGTGGTTTGCCATCTTCTTTCTTTCCGCAGCGTCGCAAACGGATCGGCCGGTCTCTTAGGTGACGAAAAAACGTCTGATCTCTCGACTGGAATGCTTAACGTACTAAGATTAGAAGAGTTAGTACTAAGAGTCGCATCTGGCCGCCGTAATTTTCTTCGATGATGTACTTGAAAATTTCGTGACGTCGTTTTCAAAGCTCTAGGGTCGATTTTAACCTTCGACCTTAAAGTCGATTTTAGCCTTCGGTGTGGCTCTGTACAACTTTTGCGGTGAAAAAGCTTGCGCGGAGTCTACAGTTGTATTTAGCCGACAGACGCTGGCAACGCAGAAACAGAATGACTCTTGGGCGGCGCAAACCGAGCGTTCAGCAAATTTCTAGCATTTTACGTCAAAGCGGACAATCTGCACGACAAATAAAGCTAACTTTCTCGTTGCAACAGTTAGTCACTGGACGTTGGACGAGTGTGTACAGCTGTTTTGCGTCGAAAGCCGACCGGTGGTCGGATGCGACTCTTCTTTTCATTCGAAAATCAGAACCTGGCCATCAGTCGTGTATCACCATCGAATGCTTAATGTAGTGATTTCTCGAAACGACAAAAGCTTGTAAAACAAACAGCTTCGCTGTACTGTTGCCTAGTATGTTAACGGATGGCCAGGAACAACCTTGGTCTGTAAAGAATGAGTTCGTTTTTCCATTCGAGGCACTAATTACTGCAGTTTTAAAAGTCACCTAAAGTATAAGCTCATCTCTCCATTCAAGAAAAACAAGCATCAGAGTTTCGGAAAGTTTGCATGCACGACACCACCATCGATGATACTTAAACAAACAGAAAATGAATTGCAAAACAGAACCACTGAATTGCAAAACATAACAACGGACAGCTTGTAAAAAGCATGGTGATGAGCTTCTTCAATCCAATCAAGGAACCAAGCATCACAGTTTCGGCAATGGTGCATGTGCAAATCAGCAAACTGTGATACTTAATCAAACAACTTCACTGTTTTGCTTAGTTTAAGAACGGATGGCTAAGAACAACCTCGTTAGTGAGTATGAAGTCATCTCTTCATTCAAGGAATTAATAATCAGAGTTTTAGAAGTCTCTTACGTGCGATACTACTATCAACGGTACTTAATCAAACAGCCTCTCAGAATGGCCTAGTTTGAGAACGGAAGGCTAGGAACAACCTTAGTAGTGGGTCATCAGTTCAACTTTTCATTCAAGGAATTAAGCATCTAAAATCTGAAAAATAAAAAGAAGAGCTCTTTGTTAGAAGTTCTTATTTTTATTTTTCCTCAACTTCTATTTCTTTTCTTTTTTTCTTTTTTTTTTTTAATGATAGTTTTTCTTTTTTTTTTATCTATTTTGTTCGTTTAAATTAATACAACAGGCGTTTTAGGTCGTTTCTGTAACATTATTTAACACTTTAAATTGTAATAAATATTTGAACTGAAGAAAATCCTTTTCGTAACGTTAAAATGTCATAAGAACATTTCATCTTTACCAAATACGCTTGTAAAAATAGTTTCACTTTTAAAGTTTGTTGTATATGTCTTTTAATTTAGTGAATCGCAATTTGGATTCTCTTAGGCGCACATCTACTTTAGTTGCTTTTTCTTAAAGAAAGGTCACCAGAGTTATCTTACACAGCTCCTGCAGCATAATCTTTAACAAAATACTCTTTTGAAAAGTTTTACATTGAAATAAACAAAAGCCATTTGCGTAAATAGAGATAAATTAGAGAATAAAAAGTGCATAAACGCCTCGCTACTTTGATGAAGAAGAAACGGATGACTAGATGCAACTTTTTAATTTCGCGTGCTATCTCTTTCGATTAAGGTACTTTTTGAATATTTTTTCAAAGAAATGTTAGCGTAGTTTTCCTTTTTTAAATTTAAATCATGTTTAAAGGTAGTTTTTGAATGTTTTTTCAAAGAAATGTTAGCGTAGTTTTCATCTATTAAATCTAAATCATGTTTAAAGGTAGTTTTCGAATATTTTTTCAAAGAAAAGTTAGCGTAGGTTTCCTCTTTTAGATCTAGCTTATGTTTAAGGTAGTTTTTGAGTATTTTTTCAAAGAAAAGTTAGCGTAGTTTTCCTCTTTTAGATCTAGCTTATGTTTAAGGTAGTTTTTGAGTATTTTTTCAAAGAAAAGTTAGCATAGTTTTCCTCTTTTGGATATAGCTTATGTTTAAGGTAGTTTTTAAATATTTTTTTAAAGAAAAGTTAGCGTAGTTTTCCTCCTTTAGATCTAGCTTTATAATTCAGGTAGTTTTTGAATATTTTTTCAAATAAAAATTAGCAAAGTTTAGCTTATTTAGCATGACATCACAAAATACTAAACTCAAAAAGGCAAGATAAAGTATAAGATAAACGTAAAATAAGATATAGATGAAACAAATGTTAGGCTGCATAAAATCTAAAACTGCATTGCCTATCATAAACACAAACGTCTAGTAAGAGCTTTTAAAGTTCGTTCTTTTCGTCTTTTAATTTGGTGAATCGCGATTTGAATTTTCTAAAGCGCACATGCCTCTCAGTTGCTTTTTTCTTAAGGAAAGGTCACCAGAGTTTTTTTACGCAGCTCCTGCAGCATAATCTTTAACAAAATACTCTTTTGTATATCATTACACAGAAATAAACAAAAACCATTTGCGTAAACAGAGATAAATTAGAACTCAAAAGTGCATAAAAAGCCTCGCTACTTTGCTATAGAAGAAGTGGATGACTAGATACAACTTTGTAAATTCGTGTACTACCTCGATGGATTAAGGTATTTTTCGAAAGTTTTTTTAAAGCAAAAATAGCGCAGTCTTCCTCTTTTAAATCTACCTTATGTCTAAGGCAGTTTTTGAATAGATTTTCAAAGAAAGGTTAGCGTAGTTTTCCACTTTTAAGTTTAGCTTATGTAGCTTGACAAAACAACACACAAAAAGACAAGATAAAATATCAGATAAACGTAAAATAAAATATAAATGAAACTAAAGTTAGGCTGCATAAAAAACAAACAACTTAATAATCTACTAGACATGTTTAAGTTGAATTAAGTAAAGTCCTTTGCGCAAATTTGGGTAAATAAGAGATTAAAAGTCCATAAAAAGCCTCGATACTTTGCTGAAGAAGAAGATGACTATATGCAACTTTTTAAAATCGTGAGCTATCTATATCGATTTAGGTCCTTTTTGAGTACTTTTTCAATGAGAAGTTAGCGCAGTTTTCCTCTTTTAAGATTGGATCATGAAGCTTGACATAACAAAACACAAAACTAACAAAGGCAAGACAAAATATAAGGTAAACGCAATATAAAATATAGATGAAATTAAAGTTAGGCTGCATAAAATAAACGGGTAACAATACTCTTCTATGTATATTTACATTGAGTTAAATAAAATCCTTTGCGCAAATATAGGTATGTTAGAGAGTAAAAGTGCATAAAAAGCCTCGCTACATTGCTGTAGAAGAAGTGGATGACTAGATACAAACTTTTAAATTTGTGTGCTGTCTCTATCGAATAAGGTAGTTTTCGAAAGTTTTTTCAAAGCAAAAATAGCGCAGTGTTCCTCTTTTAAATTTAGATTATCTCAAAGGTAGATTTTGAATAGTTTTTCAAAGAAAGGTTAGCGTAGCTTTCCTCTTTTAAGTTTAGCTTATGTAGCTTGACATCACAAAACACAAAGCTCAAAAAGACAAAATAAAATATAAGATAAACGTGAAATAAAATACAGATGAAGCTAAAGTTAGACTGCATAAAAAACCAACAACATAATAATCTACTAGGTATGTTTACATTAAATTAAATAAAATCCTATGCGCAAATATAGGTATGTTAGAGAGAAAAAGCCTCGCTACTTTGTTAAAGGTAGTTTTTGAATAGTTTTTCAAAGAAAGGTTAGCGTAGTTTTCCTCTTTAAAGTTTAGTTTATGTAGCTTGATATCACAAAACACAAAACTCAAAAAAGAAAAGTAAGATAAAAGTTAATCGTAAAATAAAATATAGGTGAAATAATTGTTAGGCTGCATAAAAGAAAAAAAAAATCATAGCATAATAATCTTCTATATATGCTTGGATTGAATTAAATGAATTCCTTTGCGTAAATATAAGCAAACTAGTGAGAAAAAGTGCATAAAAAGCATCGCTACTTTGCTGCAGAAGAAGTGGATGACTATATGCAACTTTTTAAAATTGTGTGCTATCTCTATCGATTAAGGTGGTTTTCGAAAGTTTTTTCAAAGCAAAAATAGCGTAGTTTTCCTCTTTTAAATCTAGCTTTTGTCTAGGGTAGTTTATGAATAGATTTTCAAAGAAAGGTTAGCGTAGCATTCCTCTTTTAAGTTTAGCTTAAAATTCTTGGCATCACAAAACACAAAACTCAAAAAGATAAGATAAAATATAAGATAAACCTAAAACATAATATAAATGAAACTAAAGATAAGCTGCATAAAAAACTAACAACATAATAATCTACTAGGCATGTTTAAATTGAATTATATAAAATCCTTTGCGCAAATATAGGTATGTTAGTAAAAAAGCATTAAAAGCCTCGCAACTTTGTTAAAGGTAGATTTTGAATAGTTTTTCAAAGAAAGGTTAGCGTAGTTTTCCTCTTTTATGTTTAGATTATGTAGCTTGACATCACAAAACACAAAGCTCAAAAAGACAAAATAAAATATAAGATAAACGTAAAATATAGATGAAACAAAGTTTACACTGCATAATAAACAAACAACATAATTATCTACTAGGCATGTTTAAGTTGAACTAAATAAATTCCTTTGCGCAAATATGGGAAAGTTAGACAGTAAAAATCCATAAAAAGCCTCGATACTTTGCTGAAGAAGATGACTATATGCAACTTTTTAAAATCGTGAGCTATCTATATCGATTTAGGTCCTTTTTGAGTACTTTTTCAATGGAAAGTTAGCGCAGTTTTCCTCTTTTAAGATTAGATTATGAAGCTTGACATAATAAAACACAAAACTAACAAAGGCAAGATAAAATATAAGGTAGTTTTCGAATGTTTTTTCAAAGCAAAATTAGCGTAGTGTTCCTCTTTTAAATCTAGATTATCTCAAAGGTAGATTTTGAATAGTTTTTCAAAGAAAAGTTAGCGTAGCTTTCCTCTTTTAACATTAGCTTATGTAGCTTGACATCACAGAACACAAAAACATAAAATAAAATATAAGACAAATAGATGTAGCTAAAGTTAGGCTGCATAAAAAACCAACAACATAAAATATCTACTAGGCATGTTTAAATTGAATTAAATAAAACCCTTTGCGCAAAAATAGAGAGTAAAATGCATAATGTTAGAGAGTAAAAGTGCATAGAAAGCCTCGCTACTTTGCTGTAGAAGAAGTGGATGACTAGATACACTTTTTTAAACTTGTGTGCTATCTCTATCGAATAAGGTAGTTTTCGAGAGTTTTTTCAAAGCAAAATTAGCGTAGTGTTCCTCTTTTAAATCTAGATTATCTCAAAAATAGATTTCGAATAGTTTTTCAAAGAAAGGTTAGCGTAGCTTTCCTCTTTTAACATTAGCTTATGTAGCTTGACATCACAGAACACAAAAAGATAAAATAAAATATAAGACAAACGTAAAATGAAAAATAGATGTAGCTTAAGTTAGACTGCATAAAAAACCAACAACATAATAATCTAACAGGTATGTTTAAGTTGAATTAAATAAAACCCTCTGCGCAAATATAGGTATGCTAGAGAGTAAAAAGGCATAAAAAGCCTCGCTACTTTGTTAAAGGTAGTTTTTGAATAGTTTTTCAAAGACAGGTTAGCGTAAATTTCCTCTTTAAAGTTTAGCTTATGTAGCTTGACATCACAAAATATAAAACTCAAAAAGACAAGATAAAATATAAGATAAACGCAAAATAAAATATAGATGAAACTAAAGTTAGGCTGCATAAAAAACCAACAACATAATAATCTACTAGGCATGTTTAAATTGAAATAAATAAAATCGTTTGCGCAAAAATAGCTATGTTAGAGAGTAAAAGTGCATAGAAAGCCTCGCTACTTTGGTGTAAAAGAAGTGGATCACTAGATACAACATTTTAAAATCGTGTGCTATCTCTATCGATTAAGGTGGTTTTCGAAAGTTTTTTCAAAGCAAAAATAGCGTAGTCTTCCTCTTTTAAATCTAGATTATGTCTAAGGTAGTTTTTGAACAGTTTTTCAAAGAAAGGTTAGCGTAGCTTTCCTCTTTTAACATTAGCTTATGTAGCTTGACATCACAAAACACAAAACTCAAAAAGACAAAATAAAATATAAGATAAACGTAAAATAAAATGTAGATGAAGCTAAAGTTAGGCTGCATGAAATAAACGGGTAACAATATTTTTCTATGTATGTTTACATTGAGTTATATAAAATCCTCTGCGCAAATATAGGTATGTTAGAGAGTAAAAGTGCATAAAAAGCCTCGCTACTTTGTTAAAGGTTGTTTTTGAATAGTTTTTCAAAAAAAGGTTAGCGTAGTTTTCCTCTTTTAACATTAGCTTATGTAGCTTGACATCACAAAGCACAAAACTCAAAAAGACAAAATAAAATATAAGATAAACGTAAAATAAAATACAGATGAAGCTAAAGTTAGGCTGCATAAAATAAACGGGTAACAATATTTTTCTATGTATGTTTACATTGAGTTAAATAAAATCCTCTGCGCAAATATAGGTATGTTAGAGAGTAAAAGTGCATAAAAAGCCTCGCTACTTTGTTAAAGGTAGTTTTTGAATAGTTTTTCAAAAAAAAGGTCTTTAAAGTTTAGCTTATGTAGCTTGACATCACAAAACACAAAACTCAAAAAGACAAGATAAAATATAAGATAAACGCAAAACAAAATATAGATGAAACTAAAGTTAGGCTGCATATAAAACCAACAACATAATATTCTACTAGCCTAGTTTTCCTCTTTTAAGTTTAGATTATGTAGCTTGACATCACAAAACGCAAAAAGGCAAGACAAAATACAAGGTAAACGTAAAATAAAGTAGAAGTGAAACAAAAGATAGGTTGCATAAATACAAAAACTGCATTGCCAAAAATAGAATTTGTTGTCTAGAAAGACTTTTTAAAGTTTGTTTCTTTCGTCTATTGACTTAGTGAATCGCGATCTGGTTTTTCTTAGGCGCGCTTGTTTCTTAGTTGTTTTTTTTTGTAAAGAAAGTTTATTCAGACGTTTTTTTTACGCAACTCCTTTAACATTATTTTTAACAAAGTATTCTTTTATACGTGTTTACATTGAAATAAAACCCTTTGCGTAAATAGAGATAAATTAGAGAGCAAAAGCCTCACTACTTTGCAGAAGAAGAATTGGATGGCAAGATACAACTTTTTAAATTCGTGTGCTTTCTCTTTTAAGGTACTTTTTGAATATTTTTTCAAAGAAAAGTTAGCGTAGTTTTCCTCTTTTAAGTTTAGCTTACGCAGCTTGACATCACAAAACGCAAAAACCAATAAGGCATGATAAAATACAAGATAAACGTAAAATAAAATAGAAGTGAAACAAAAGTTAGACACCATAAAAAAAAAACAAACAAAAAAAAAAACATAATATACTTCTATGTATGTTTACATTGAACTTAATAAAATCCTTTGTGTAAATATATGAAAAAATAGAGAGTAAGAGTTCATAAAAAAAGCCTCGCTATTTTGCTGAAGAAGAAATGGATGTCTAGATCTTTTAAAATAAGGAACTTTTTGATTTCTTTTTCCGAAAAATGGTTGGAGCAGTTTTCCTTTTTTAAATTTCACTTATGCAGTTTAACATCACAGAAAATATTAATTTGCTTTTTAACAAACTCTTAAAAACATCAGAAGTAATTCTAAATGCAACTCTATTAAAAGTGTTAACAGAATAACAAAACGACTTTTTTTTTTTTTTAAAGATAAAAAAAGTTTGAACTATCTTTAAATAAGAAATGTGAGAACAGTTTAACAGAACTTCTTGTTTATTATGTATTTAGCGAAACAGATAAATATATTTGCAAAAGCATAGAGAAAACAAACTACACAAAAGGCCCATCTTTATTGCCAAACTGAACAAACTTTTCTAAACTACATAAATGGTCTCACTATATTGCCATATTGAACAAACTTTTCTAAACTACCCTCTTTTTGAATTTTTAGCTTCATGTTTTTAATTTTGTCTTTAATATGGCTTCGGTAGGAGTACTTTTGCAAGACATGAATGAGCTTGTCACTGCTATGATTTGCCAAGATGCCAAGGTAATCTTTGTACGAGCAACTTGAGCTTACATCTGTAAACACGTCTTGCAAGATGTATGCCAACACTAAAGCTGCACATCGAGGAAAACTTCTGGTGTTGAACCATTCGTTGTGGCCAGGGCAAGCATTCAGCTTTTCAACTATTTCATCTAAAATTTTACAAACTCAAGTCATAACACAAAGAGATTAAATCGAATATTCATTTGGTTCTGAAGCATGACAAGATTAATTTTGTTTTTTTATTTGTTTTTTTTGTTGACCTTATTGTTTGCACTGATAGCAATAACTGGTTTTTGAAAGATTACCTAATTGGCATTGGCTAACTTCTGCTTTGTTTTCCTTTGTTCTTGGCTGAGTTGATCCTGAAATAAAATAAAACCATGTTCATTTTTCTAATTCATAAAAAAACCATCAACAGTTTCTAAGTGTTAGAGATAATAACAAGCTGTGCATGATTTCTAACGGTGATGTTTCTAACTTCATCATTAGAAATCGGGTAGACACAACTTTCTAAAAGTGCACTTAGCAATGATGGCTAGTTTTTATTAACAGTTAACCATCTGAAATTGTGCAAGAAGAGGTTTGTGTTTATATATGTTTGTATAAATTAGGTTTTACATTACCGATGTGTTCTTGAGTAAAAGATGGCATTTCCAACTTGATTTTTTTTCTTCTTGGATCTTTTACTTCTAAAACATAATCAGTTTTAGTATCATTCACTTGTGTAAACATTTAAGCAATCACAGAATTAGTCCTGCAACAAATACATACACACTTCTGTGTTGTTTTTTTTGTTTTTTTTTTTGTTTTTTTTATTGTTTTTCTTTTTTTTTTTTTTTTTTACAGCTTTAACAATAACAATAGGGCAAGGAGTTAATTTGGGCATTTTTATTTTTTGAAAGCGTGTTGAGATTTGCATAAAAATCAAAAATCAAAAAGAATTTACCTCTGGATGTACAAGCAAGACTTTGGCTAAATAGACTACCAACAGATTGAACAGCACCAGGTGAGGGCTGTTTTTCAAGAACAGTACCAGCCTGTTGGACTGGAACAGCTGAAAGAAACAAACTGGGTTTGGCCATCGTTTGCTGACGAGCAACAAGATTAGGAGCCAGAGGAACAGAAAAGACCTCTTTTGAAGGATTAAAAACAACTTGCAGAGAAGGAGCAACATGAACAGGTTTGGCAACCACTTGCTTATGAGCAGGTTCAAGAAGAGCAGGTTCAAGAAGAGCAGGTTCAAGAAGAGCAGCTTCAGGAGGAGCATGGAAAACACGTGTGACAGCCATAAGATTATCTTGCTGTGAAGCAACATTAGACACTGTTTCCAGCAGAACAGAAAAGACCTCTTTTGAAGGACTGAAAGCAACTTGTTGAGCAGGAGCAGCAGAAACAGGTTTGGCAACCACTTGCTCACTAAAGTAAACTGGAGAAAGTTGTGCATGGTGTTCAATAAAATCCGGTTCATCAGGAAATAATGTTAATGCAAGAGGAGAACAAGCTGTGCCAACAGGAACAGCTAGAGTCTGATCTACATCCATACAAACAGCTTGTTCATTAGGAACTAGTTGTGCAAGAGCAGAGGATAGTTCAAGAACTGGACCAGCGATTGTTTGTTCAGAAGGAACAGACGAAACAGGAGTTGAGCTAGGTTCACACAAGAAATCTACAACATGTTCGTTGCTGTCCTCTAAAGGAGCATTGTTTTCTACAGCTGGAGAAAATGGAACCACTGTGGTACAACCGAAAGTAGCAGCACATTCTTCAGAGTCAGAACCGGAGTCTGAATCTTCCTCAAAAATGTCCTCAACATCATGAAAACCGTACTCCTCTGCATTAGTTCGGAGCCAGTCCATCACATCCTTCTCCTCCTTTGGTGGTCTCAGACTTTTCAACAGTCAAAGACTCTATGACTCCGAAGGACTGTCCGATGCCCAGGGCAAAGCGCAACTCCTCTGCAGCGTTCCACTGGGACACATAAAAGCTATCCATTGTGTGTCTGCTGTGCTTCATGTAGAGTGTAGCAAACCGCTCGCGATCTTCTTTGCTGTTGTTGGCAAAGTAAGTGGCTATCGAACCGCGAATGCAAGTGGGAGTAAGACGCTTCATGGGAATGTTTACTTGGCTTTTTCTGAAGCAGGACGTCAGGCTAGAGGTGATAGCAGAGGAACCCATCTGGTAAACAGGCACTCTAGTTGCACCTAGTGTCACACCTTCGTCTTTGTTGGCTCTCACCGAAGGAAAAAGGGGCCTGTAGCAGTCGCTCAACTCCAAAACAGTCTTGGTGTCTGCAGCCATGTAGTGAGAGTCGTTGACAAGAAGGTCTCTGTATCTCAGCAAATAAATATCGATCAACACTTTCAAGTCGTTCGGCACTAGAATGTTTTTGGCTCCGTACTTGTATGCTGTTTTGTAGCGCTCTTGCACAATGCAATATCCACACTCACTCTTCTCAGCAGCCATGTAGTCTCTAATGTTTAAAAGAGCAATGTTAGATTTTCTTAAACTGTTAATTACAGTGACAGAGAGCAGAAGATGGTTTCGTAGAGACACAGCATTGTCTCTAGTCAGCGGAAGAGACGCCTTTCTAATCGATTCCACTAAGTCTCTTACGTATGCAGACTTGCCATATTCGGTCAGCAAACTGACATTGATGATGTTGATGCTTTTTCTTCTTTTCACAAGGCTCCTCCTCAAAGAACGAAAGGGCCTCAGCACTTTTCGCAACTCATCCACCTTGCAGCGCAAACGTCGGATGGCCTCATGAGAAAGTCCGAAATAGACGTTTCTGGCTTCACTGAAACGAAACAGGAGACAAAGGGAGACGAGGCGGTTGTACAACGTGTGACAAGACATGGCTTTTGTTTGGTCAAGTTCACTCAGCTTGGAATTGAGCTGAATTTTCTTAAAGTGCAAGGAGAAGTATCTATCCTCCAAAACATTGGAATTGGTGAGGGCGTTTGGGTGCAGCGTCAACGTGCTGTCACAACAAGTCAATATTTCCACAACTGCATTTTTGTAGATCTTTGCTTGTGACCAAGTGTTGTTGTTGGCTACCACAAGCCACTTTTCAAAGTCTCTGAAGAGCTCATCTGCTGACTGGTAATAAAAGTGAAAAGCATCTTTGTCCAGCTGAAACAAGAGTCTCTTTTCTTCGGTCAAGACATAGGAGCTGGAAACCAAGTGCTCTAAGGAATCGAAATCAGAGTCAAGGACGGATTCGGTGTTCAGCTCTTTGTTTTCTACAGAGGTGCATTGGTTTGCAGAAGGAGCCTCGGACGAACCAGCAACTGGTGAGGGCAAGCTTAAAAGAGGATCAGAGGAAAGAACCGGAGAAGAAAAAGAGGAGGAAGGCCCAGGAGCAGAGGATGCAGAGCCTGATGCAGACGCTTGTTCAGCTACTGGCTTAATACCAAAGAAGGCAGGTCGAATAAATTGAGGGACATAGAGCTTCTCGTTGTCGTATCGCTTTGCCTCTGCAATCTTTTGTTTGATCATCTTGGAATCGTAGAAATGAGTCTCTTTCAAGTGTATGTCCAGTCGGTCGTAATACTTCCAACATTGCAAACAGGGGTAAGGTTTTGGACAGCCGGACTTGCGTTCGAGACGAGCATGCTGAAACTTCCTGACCATTGCAGAGTAAAAGATGGAAGCTTCATCCAAAGTCCAAGAATGATCTTTTTTAGTCAAGTGTCTTTTAATGCTTGTGGACGAATGTTTGCACAAAGGCATCGGACAGCTAACAGCGTACCTCTTCTTGGTACCATAGAAAGGTACAACCCTGTTTACGGAGCCACACGCTGCAACTAATGCGGCCCTGACTTTGTTTTTGAGCTTTAAGTCTCTCTGTTCTTGTGACTGCTTTCTTTTCTTTTTTTTTGCTTTAGAGTTTGGAGAAGAAGCAACAACAGAGTTGTTTTCTTGTGAAGAAGACATGTTCAGGTGTTTGTTTGCAACGGTTTTTGCTAAAAAAAGGAAACCAGTCAGTGAGAGTTTTTTTCTTCTGCCTGCATCCAATCCTGGAATGTTTACAACTGCAGGGAAGAGCTGTGTTTTTTCGAATCCTCTGCAAAAGAGAAAAAAAGAAAGAAAAGAGAGCAACAAGAAGAAACAAAGTTTCCACTAGCAAATGAAAAAGAATGAGAGCAACTAGCATTACATGCATGGTGGCAGCAGTGATTGCTATTATGAGAAGGAGAATGAGAAAAAAAAAAAGAAAAAGAAAAGAAACAAATAAATAAAGAGATGGAGTTTGAGAGGATCTCGCAACCATATGACTCAAAGAAAGAAACTGTGTTGAAAAAAGGCAAGAGAGGGCAAATAGAACTTGCTAACAAGGACAAATGACAGACATAACTACAACAGTAACAACTCTCATTGCAAGCATAATAACAACAGCATCAGCATCACTGACTCAGAGAGTGTTGACATAACAAAAAAGAAAACAAAAGTACAAGCCAAGTGGGGGAACATTAACAAACACTCATTGCAACTATAACAACAACAACAACAGCAACAGCATCACTGACTCAGAGGGTATTGATAAAAAAAAACAAGCAAAACAAAAACAAACAAAAAAACAAATAAAAAAACAAAACAAGCAAATTGGGTGAACAGTAACAACTCTCATTGCAAGCATAATAACAACAACAGCATCAGCATCAGCATCACTGACTCAGAGAGTGTTGACAAAATAAAATAGACAATAAGCAAGCAAAGTGGGTGAACAGTAACAACTCTCACTGCAAGCATAATAACAACAACAGCATCAGCATCAGCATCACTGACTCAGAGAGTGTTGATAAAATAAAACAGATTATAAACAAACAAAGTGGGTGAACAGTAACAGCTCTCATTGAAAGCATAATAACAACAACAGCATCAGCAACAGCATCACTAACTCAGAGGATATATAAAAAAACAAACAAACAAACAAACAAAACAAAAACAAAAAAAAACAAGCAAAGTGGCTGAACAGTAACAGCTATCATTGCAAGTAAAATAACAACAACAGCATCAGCAACATCATCACTGACTCAGAGAGTGGTGATAAAATAAAACAGATTAAAAAACAAGCAAAGTGGCTAAACAGTAACAACTATAAATACAAGTAAAATGACAAAAGCAGCAACAGCATCACTAACTCGCAGGGTGTTGATAAAAAAAAAAAGCAACAAACAAACAAAGCAAGCAAAGTGGGTGAACATTAACACTCATTGCAACTATAATAACACCAACAGCAACAGCATCAGTGACTCAAAGGGTGTTGATAAACAAAAACAAAGGCACAAACAAAACAAGCAGAGTGGGGGAACATTAACAACACTTATTGCAAGCATAATAACAACAACAGCATCAGCATCTCTGACTCAGAGAGTGTTGATAAAATAAAATAGATTATAAACATGCCAAGTTTGTGAACATTAACAAACACTCATTGCAACTATAACAACGACTACAGCAACAGCATCACTTACTCAGAGAGTGTTGAGAAAAAAAACAACAAAAAAAACAAAAACAAAACAAAACAGAAAACAGAAGTACAAGCCAAGTGGGGGAACATTAACAAACACTCATTGCAACTAAAACAACAACAACAGCAACAGCATCACTTGCTCAGAGGATATTGATAAAAAAAACAAACAAACAAACAAACAAAACAAGCAAAGTGGCTGAACAGTAACAGCTATCATTGCAAGTAAAATAACAACAACAGCATCAGCAACATCATCACTGACTCAGAGAGTGGTGATAAAATAAAACAGATTAAAAAACAAGCAAAGTGGCTGAACAGTAACAACTATAAATACAAGTAAAATGACAAAAGCAGCAACAGCATCACTAACTCGCAGGGTGTTGATAAAAAAAAAAGCAACAAACAAACAAAGCAAGCAAAGTGGGTGAACATTAACACTCATTGCAACTATAATAACACCAACAGCAACAGCATCAGTGACTCAAAGGGTGTTGATAAACAAAAACAAAGGCACAAACAAAACAAGCAGAGTGGGTGAACATTAACAACACTTATTGCAAGCATAATAACAACAACAGCATCAGCATCACTGACTCAGAGAGTGTTGATAAAATAAAATAGATTATAAACATGCCAAGTTTGTGAACATTAACAAACACTCATTGCAACTATAACAACAACAACAGCAACAGCATCACTTGCTCAGAGGATATTGATAAAAAAAACAAACAAACAAACAAACAAAACAAGCAAAGTGGCTGAACAGTAACAGCTATCATTGCAAGTAAAATAACAACAACAGCATCAGCAACATCATCACTGACTCAGAGTGTGGTGATAAAATAAAACAGATTAAAAAACAAGCAAAGTGGCTGAACAGTAACAACTATAAATACAAGTAAAATGACAAAAGCAGCAACAGCATCACTAACTCGCAGGGTGTTGATAAAAAAAAAAGCAACAAACAAATAAAGCAAGCAAAGTGGGTGAACATTAACACTCATTGCAACTATAATAACACCAACAGCAACAGCATCAGTGACTCAAAGGGTGTTGATAAAGAAAAACAAAAGCACAAACAAAACAAGCAAAGTGGGTGAACATTAACAACACTTATTGCAAGCACAATAACAACAACAGCATCAGCATCACTGACTCAGAGAGTGTTGATAAAACAAAATAGATTATAAACAAGCCAAGTTGGTGAACATTAACAAACACTCATTGCAACTGTAATAAGAACAACAGCAACAGCATCACTGACACAAAGGGTGTTGATAAACAAAAACAAAAACACAAGCAAAGTGGGTGAACATTAACAACACTCATTGCAACTATAACAACAACAACAGCAACAGCATCACTGGCTCAAAGGGTGTTGATAAAATAAAGAAACAAAAACAAAACAAGCAAAGTGGGTGAACAGTAACAACTCCCATTGCAAGCATAATAACGACAACAGCAACAGCAACACCATCACTGACTCAGAGAGTGTTGATAAAATAAAATAGATTATAAACAAGCCAAGTGGGGGAACATTAACAAACACTCATTGCAACTGTAACAACAACAACAGCAACAGCATCACTTACTCAGAGAGTGTTTATAAATAAAACAAAAAACAAAAACAAGAAACAAAAATACAAGCCAAGTGGGTGATTACTAACAGCGCTAACAGCAGCAACAACAGTGTCTTTAGAAACAACAAACAAGTACAACAGCAACAACTGCTTTTACAGAGTATAACAATAACAACAACATGGCACTAACAACAACAAAAGGGTTGGAATAAAAACCTGTAGGCAAAAGGAGAGCTGCATTCAGACAAGATCGATTACAAAGAGGCTCTTCTTTAGGACAGAGGAGAAACTGCTTTTGAGGGACAGAGGGACTTTTGTTGTTGTTGTTGTTGTTGTGCAGAAACCAACAAACTTTTATTGAACCGAATATAACCGAATATAACCGAAAGTCTTGTTTGCTTCTGTTTTGTGCCATCAAGAAGGGAAAACAAAACATCACAAAACAAACGAAGCAAACGAAACAAACAAACAAACGAACGAAACAAACAAAAAAACGATTAAATAAATAAACAAACAAACGAAACAAACAAACAAACAAAAACAAATAGGAAAAACAGAAAACGCAGTACCGAAACCTCGCCATTTTTATCCTTCCTCGAGCTTTCTTTGGGCGCCAAAGACCGAGAAAGTTGAGCAAACGTGACGTTGAGGGGGGGGGGGGGGGTACTTAAGGCCAGCAGACCGACCAATGGCAAGCTTAGGAGAGACCCACGTGAATGTTACATTTTCTTTCTATGTACGCTGAATCCGCTCAAAGTCTGGAATTTCCAGCATTCACGTGTCATCACTCCAGCCACCAGATTGGCCCACACTTTGCACACTTTCAAGACTAGAACTTCACTTAATCACAAATTGAGCCAAAAAAAAACTAAGTCTCGCATGGCGACAACTTTTCCAAAAGCAAACAAAGGCAAACAAAGGCAAACGAAGGCAAACGAAGAAAAAACAAAAACAAGTAAACAAAAACAAAACCGAAAAGGGAGAGAGAGAGCAAGTCGACTCATTTCTTTCGACTGCCTTAAACGAGAAGTCTAAAACGTTTAAAAGTTGAAAACTAAGTTTTTTAAATGAACTGCACCGAAAAAACTTTACGACAGTTTAGCTGGTTAAAAACGCAGAGGAAAATATTTTATAAAATTTAAGCGTTCTAAAGATGTCCATTTTTGTTTTTGTTTTTTTTTTATTTTGGTTTGTTTCTGGTTTGCTTCTTTTTTTTTTTTTAAATTCTAGCGATCGAGCATATTTGAACGGTTTCATCAACCTGTTGGCGCACGTGCTCGAGAGCTAGAACTTTGATTGCTTTTGTTGTTGAGAATTGAGAATGTCCGAGCAGGTTTTTTTATCGATTTCATCGCTTGTGGCGAGGCAAAAATCAAAACGCTTTTTGGACGAAAGAAAGGAGATTAAAAGGAAAAAAGAGAAGAAAAAAAAAAACAAAAAAATAGGTTATGTGTCATAAACATTTATTTTCTCACGCGATGACGTCTAGTTTTGTTAGAGTAATTAAAATATGGTATCAAGTTTGTAATTTCTATCTTATTTTTAGTTACGGATAATTGCCAATTATGTCACGTTTAGTATACACAACGCTGTTTTCTTAATAGCAATATGATACAAACAAGTTATAAAAAAAAAAAGCGTTCGCTCGATCTTCCTTAGTCAGTTGAACAAAAAGAAATTTTCACAACATATGATTGATTTGGTTGTCCTAGCAAGCTGTTTTAGCAAACGACTAGAGGTTGCAACTGTTGTTCATTGAAAACGAAAAATCTAGCGTCAGCAAGAAATTTTTGAATACATAATGTACACAAAAGTGGCACTAACAAATGAAAATGTAAAAAAAAATGTTTACCTTGATGCCAGACTCGCAGAGATGTTGTCGCTCGTTGCTATCGACTGCGAACAGCTTTGTTGTTTTTCGAAGTGCCTCTTCACTCTACTTATAGCCGAAGTTTTGGCTTCGAAAAAAAATACGAACGTCGTTAAGCTCAACGAGCTGCTTTAATTGTTGTTCGTGCGAAAACGAAATGCTTAAACGGATAAAAGTGTTGGCGTAATTACACTTTTCGACCGCGATGCAGTTTGTCAACAACTCTAGCGTACTTTTTTGGCTCGTGGAGCAAAAAAGCCTCATGATAATAGCAAAGGCTTAAAATGTCTTAACATGTCAGCAAAGGCTTAATATGCTTAATAAACTGTGGGTTAAGTTTTTGCGGTGCAGCTCATTAACAACTTAATTTGCAACTTGCTGGCACAAGCAAACGTTTATGACTTCTCGTTTAAGACAGTTGAGCGAAATCAGTCGACTCACTCATTCTCCCTTTTCTGTTTTGTTTTTGTTTTGTTTTTTTGTTTTTGTTTTTGTTTGTTTTTTTTTTCTTTGTTTGTCTTTTGTTTAAAATGTAAAAAACTCGAAAGGAAAGTTGTTGCTTTGTTTGCTTATTGAAAGTTTTCGCCAGTTGCAAGACTTAGTTTTGTTTTTGTTTACTTATTAAAATATCGAGGAAAATATTTGAGGACATCGCATTCTAAAGGTGCCTTTTTAATAAAACATCTAACGATTTAGCTTTTAACGTTATGCTCAAAAGAATGCCCGTTTCGGTTTCTTTTTTCTTTTTTTTTTTTTTTTTTTCCTTTGTTTCAATTGGGCAGAGTGCTCATTTGAGCAGCCCGCCCATGATCCAAAATTAGGACTTTTCTACGAGATACTTTTCATGGACTGTTGTAATTTCAGCAGACCAACACAGTGACTAGTTGGTAGTGTGTGTTAGTTCCGCTTTCATTCACGGTTGAGCGGACCTGTTCGATTACTCGAACATTGGTCACGTCTGGAACGTGAGAATGCTAGAGTGCGTTTTACTAACAATTTTATCGCTTGTGGCCAGGAAAGCAAAACTTTCCGTTTTTGTCTTTTGCATTCTAAAGGTGCCTTCTTAATAAAACCTCTAACGATTTAGCTTTTAACGTTATGCTTAAAAGAATGCCCGTTTCGATTTCATTTTTTTTTTCTGTTTGTTTTTGTTTTTGTTTTTTTTTTTCAATTCGGCATTTTAAGGGTGCCTTTATAACAAGATCTAACGATATAGCGTTTAATGTTGTGCTCAAAAAAAAAAAAAGTGCCTTTTATATCTCTCAATGGTCTCCAACGATAAAACTGCCGACCAATCGCAACGATTAAACAGCCGACCAATGGCAGCTCAATAGTCTCCAAACATGAAACTGCCGACCAATGGCAGCTCAGTGGTTTGAGAAGTGAGATCATTCGATTTCGTTTTATTATCTCCAGTTTGAACTAGTGCTTGGCTTTTATAAAAATTGTCAAATTTTGCCAAGCAAATCTTATACGAAACGCTACTTTGATGTCAAACCTTCGTTACTCCCTATTCCCTTCTAGCGGAGGGCCGGCTAAAAGCTAGAAAAAAAGAGAGAAGGAAACTTTTTTCTTTTTTTCTTTATCTTTTTTTTTTTTTTTTTTTAAGAGGGGTAGGGGTGGGGGGGGGGGGGGGGGAAGGAGTAAGAGAATTACGGGGTTAGGATTGGAGGGGGATGAGGTTACGGTTTGGAAGCCTGGGGACAATGAAAAATTGCGTTCGTATAGTGTCCACGAGGGGCGTCCTTCGGTTGTAACGTGCCGCTAGGTGCACGCGTCTAGTAGTTTCGTTGCATCGACCTAGAGGAGTTCTCCGAAAGGTCTTGCGCTTTGGGCTCGGGCAAACGGCCTGCATCCATTGTAAACACGGTCTCTGCCGTTAGAAAATCGTTAACCAGGCTTTTGTGAGCTTTAACAACCATCCCTTTGAGTTTAAAACGAACGTTTCCCCAAAAGCCATTCGAGATGGAGGTACTCACGGAGGTTTGTTACGGTAACAACCCTGTGGTTTGCCATCTTCTTTCTTTCCGCAGCGTCGCAAACGGATCGGCCGGTCTCTTAGGTGACGAAAAAACGTCTGATCTCTCGACTGGAATGCTTAACGTACTAAGATTAGAAGAGTTAGTACTAAGAGTCGCATCTGGCCGCCGTAATTTTCTTCGATGATGTACTTGAAAATTTCGTGACGTCGTTTTCAAAGCTCTAGGGTCGATTTTAACCTTCGACCTTAAAGTCGATTTTAGCCTTCGGTGTGGCTCTGTACAACTTTTGCGGTGAAAAAGCTTGCGCGGAGTCTACAGTTGTATTTAGCCGACAGACGCTGGCAACGCAGAAACAGAATGACTCTTGGGCGGCGCAAACCGAGCGTTCAGCAAATTTCTAGCATTTTACGTCAAAGCGGACAATCTGCACGACAAATAAAGCTAACTTTCTCGTTGCAACAGTTAGTCACTGGACGTTGGACGAGTGTGTACAGCTGTTTTGCGTCGAAAGCCGACCGGTGGTCGGATGCGACTCTTCTTTTCATTCGAAAATCAGAACCTGGCCATCAGTCGTGTATCACCATCGAATGCTTAATGTAGTGATTTCTCGAAACGACAAAAGCTTGTAAAACAAACAGCTTCGCTGTACTGTTGCCTAGTATGTTAACGGATGGCCAGGAACAACCTTGGTCTGTAAAGAATGAGTTCGTTTTTCCATTCGAGGCACTAATTACTGCAGTTTTAAAAGTCACCTAAAGTATAAGCTCATCTCTCCATTCAAGAAAAACAAGCATCAGAGTTTCGGAAAGTTTGCATGCACGACACCACCATCGATGATACTTAAACAAACAGAAAATGAATTGCAAAACAGAACCACTGAATTGCAAAACATAACAACGGACAGCTTGTAAAAAGCATGGTGATGAGCTTCTTCAATCCAATCAAGGAACCAAGCATCACAGTTTCGGCAATGGTGCATGTGCAAATCAGCAAACTGTGATACTTAATCAAACAACTTCACTGTTTTGCTTAGTTTAAGAACGGATGGCTAAGAACAACCTCGTTAGTGAGTATGAAGTCATCTCTTCATTCAAGGAATTAATAATCAGAGTTTTAGAAGTCTCTTACGTGCGATACTACTATCAACGGTACTTAATCAAACAGCCTCTCAGAATGGCCTAGTTTGAGAACGGAAGGCTAGGAACAACCTTAGTAGTGGGTCATCAGTTCAACTTTTCATTCAAGGAATTAAGCATCTAAAATCTGAAAAATAAAAAGAAGAGCTCTTTGTTAGAAGTTCTTATTTTTATTTTTCCTCAACTTCTATTTCTTTTCTTTTTTCTTTTTTTTTTTTAATGATAGTTTTTCTTTTTTTTTTATCTATTTTGTTCGTTTAAATTAATACAACAGGCGTTTTAGGTCGTTTCTGTAACATTATTTAACACTTTAAATTGTAATAAATATTTGAACTGAAGAAAATCCTTTTCGTAACGTTAAAATGTCATAAGAACATTTCATCTTTACCAAATACGCTTGTAAAAATAGTTTCACTTTTAAAGTTTGTTGTATATGTCTTTTAATTTAGTGAATCGCAATTTGGATTCTCTTAGGCGCACATCTACTTTAGTTGCTTTTTCTTAAAGAAAGGTCACCAGAGTTATCTTACACAGCTCCTGCAGCATAATCTTTAACAAAATACTCTTTTGAAAAGTTTTACATTGAAATAAACAAAAGCCATTTGCGTAAATAGAGATAAATTAGAGAATAAAAAGTGCATAAACGCCTCGCTACTTTGATGAAGAAGAAACGGATGACTAGATGCAACTTTTTAATTTCGCGTGCTATCTCTTTCGATTAAGGTACTTTTTGAATATTTTTTCAAAGAAATGTTAGCGTAGTTTTCCTTTTTTAAATTTAAATCATGTTTAAAGGTAGTTTTTGAATGTTTTTTCAAAGAAATGTTAGCGTAGTTTTCATCTATTAAATCTAAATCATGTTTAAAGGTAGTTTTCGAATATTTTTTCAAAGAAAAGTTAGCGTAGGTTTCCTCTTTTAGATCTAGCTTATGTTTAAGGTAGTTTTTGAGTATTTTTTCAAAGAAAAGTTAGCGTAGTTTTCCTCTTTTAGATCTAGCTTATGTTTAAGGTAGTTTTTGAGTATTTTTTCAAAGAAAAGTTAGCATAGTTTTCCTCTTTTGGATATAGCTTATGTTTAAGGTAGTTTTTAAATATTTTTTTAAAGAAAAGTTAGCGTAGTTTTCCTCCTTTAGATCTAGCTTTATAATTCAGGTAGTTTTTGAATATTTTTTCAAATAAAAATTAGCAAAGTTTAGCTTATTTAGCATGACATCACAAAATACTAAACTCAAAAAGGCAAGATAAAGTATAAGATAAACGTAAAATAAGATATAGATGAAACAAATGTTAGGCTGCATAAAATCTAAAACTGCATTGCCTATCATAAACACAAACGTCTAGTAAGAGCTTTTAAAGTTCGTTCTTTTCGTCTTTTAATTTGGTGAATCGCGATTTGAATTTTCTAAAGCGCACATGCCTCTCAGTTGCTTTTTTCTTAAGGAAAGGTCACCAGAGTTTTTTTACGCAGCTCCTGCAGCATAATCTTTAACAAAATACTCTTTTGTATATCATTACACAGAAATAAACAAAAACCATTTGCGTAAACAGAGATAAATTAGAACTCAAAAGTGCATAAAAAGCCTCGCTACTTTGCTATAGAAGAAGTGGATGACTAGATACAACTTTGTAAATTCGTGTACTACCTCGATGGATTAAGGTATTTTTCGAAAGTTTTTTTAAAGCAAAAATAGCGCAGTCTTCCTCTTTTAAATCTACCTTATGTCTAAGGCAGTTTTTGAATAGATTTTCAAAGAAAGGTTAGCGTAGTTTTCCACTTTTAAGTTTAGCTTATGTAGCTTGACAAAACAACACACAAAAAGACAAGATAAAATATCAGATAAACGTAAAATAAAATATAAATGAAACTAAAGTTAGGCTGCATAAAAAACAAACAACTTAATAATCTACTAGACATGTTTAAGTTGAATTAAGTAAAGTCCTTTGCGCAAATTTGGGTAAATAAGAGATTAAAAGTCCATAAAAAGCCTCGATACTTTGCTGAAGAAGAAGATGACTATATGCAACTTTTTAAAATCGTGAGCTATCTATATCGATTTAGGTCCTTTTTGAGTACTTTTTCAATGAGAAGTTAGCGCAGTTTTCCTCTTTTAAGATTGGATCATGAAGCTTGACATAACAAAACACAAAACTAACAAAGGCAAGACAAAATATAAGGTAAACGCAATATAAAATATAGATGAAATTAAAGTTAGGCTGCATAAAATAAACGGGTAACAATACTCTTCTATGTATATTTACATTGAGTTAAATAAAATCCTTTGCGCAAATATAGGTATGTTAGAGAGTAAAAGTGCATAAAAAGCCTCGCTACATTGCTGTAGAAGAAGTGGATGACTAGATACAAACTTTTAAATTTGTGTGCTGTCTCTATCGAATAAGGTAGTTTTCGAAAGTTTTTTCAAAGCAAAAATAGCGCAGTGTTCCTCTTTTAAATTTAGATTATCTCAAAGGTAGATTTTGAATAGTTTTTCAAAGAAAGGTTAGCGTAGCTTTCCTCTTTTAAGTTTAGCTTATGTAGCTTGACATCACAAAACACAAAGCTCAAAAAGACAAAATAAAATATAAGATAAACGTGAAATAAAATACAGATGAAGCTAAAGTTAGACTGCATAAAAAACCAACAACATAATAATCTACTAGGTATGTTTACATTAAATTAAATAAAATCCTATGCGCAAATATAGGTATGTTAGAGAGAAAAAGCCTCGCTACTTTGTTAAAGGTAGTTTTTGAATAGTTTTTCAAAGAAAGGTTAGCGTAGTTTTCCTCTTTAAAGTTTAGTTTATGTAGCTTGATATCACAAAACACAAAACTCAAAAAAGAAAAGTAAGATAAAAGTTAATCGTAAAATAAAATATAGGTGAAATAATTGTTAGGCTGCATAAAAGAAAAAAAAAATCATAGCATAATAATCTTCTATATATGCTTGGATTGAATTAAATGAATTCCTTTGCGTAAATATAAGCAAACTAGTGAGAAAAAGTGCATAAAAAGCATCGCTACTTTGCTGCAGAAGAAGTGGATGACTATATGCAACTTTTTAAAATTGTGTGCTATCTCTATCGATTAAGGTGGTTTTCGAAAGTTTTTTCAAAGCAAAAATAGCGTAGTTTTCCTCTTTTAAATCTAGCTTTTGTCTAGGGTAGTTTATGAATAGATTTTCAAAGAAAGGTTAGCGTAGCATTCCTCTTTTAAGTTTAGCTTAAAATTCTTGGCATCACAAAACACAAAACTCAAAAAGATAAGATAAAATATAAGATAAACCTAAAACATAATATAAATGAAACTAAAGATAAGCTGCATAAAAAACTAACAACATAATAATCTACTAGGCATGTTTAAATTGAATTATATAAAATCCTTTGCGCAAATATAGGTATGTTAGTAAAAAAGCATTAAAAGCCTCGCAACTTTGTTAAAGGTAGATTTTGAATAGTTTTTCAAAGAAAGGTTAGCGTAGTTTTCCTCTTTTATGTTTAGATTATGTAGCTTGACATCACAAAACACAAAGCTCAAAAAGACAAAATAAAATATAAGATAAACGTAAAATATAGATGAAACAAAGTTTACACTGCATAATAAACAAACAACATAATTATCTACTAGGCATGTTTAAGTTGAACTAAATAAATTCCTTTGCGCAAATATGGGAAAGTTAGACAGTAAAAATCCATAAAAAGCCTCGATACTTTGCTGAAGAAGATGACTATATGCAACTTTTTAAAATCGTGAGCTATCTATATCGATTTAGGTCCTTTTTGAGTACTTTTTCAATGGAAAGTTAGCGCAGTTTTCCTCTTTTAAGATTAGATTATGAAGCTTGACATAATAAAACACAAAACTAACAAAGGCAAGATAAAATATAAGGTAGTTTTCGAATGTTTTTTCAAAGCAAAATTAGCGTAGTGTTCCTCTTTTAAATCTAGATTATCTCAAAGGTAGATTTTGAATAGTTTTTCAAAGAAAAGTTAGCGTAGCTTTCCTCTTTTAACATTAGCTTATGTAGCTTGACATCACAGAACACAAAAACATAAAATAAAATATAAGACAAATAGATGTAGCTAAAGTTAGGCTGCATAAAAAACCAACAACATAAAATATCTACTAGGCATGTTTAAATTGAATTAAATAAAACCCTTTGCGCAAAAATAGAGAGTAAAATGCATAATGTTAGAGAGTAAAAGTGCATAGAAAGCCTCGCTACTTTGCTGTAGAAGAAGTGGATGACTAGATACACTTTTTTAAACTTGTGTGCTATCTCTATCGAATAAGGTAGTTTTCGAGAGTTTTTTCAAAGCAAAATTAGCGTAGTGTTCCTCTTTTAAATCTAGATTATCTCAAAAATAGATTTCGAATAGTTTTTCAAAGAAAGGTTAGCGTAGCTTTCCTCTTTTAACATTAGCTTATGTAGCTTGACATCACAGAACACAAAAAGATAAAATAAAATATAAGACAAACGTAAAATGAAAAATAGATGTAGCTTAAGTTAGACTGCATAAAAAACCAACAACATAATAATCTAACAGGTATGTTTAAGTTGAATTAAATAAAACCCTCTGCGCAAATATAGGTATGCTAGAGAGTAAAAAGGCATAAAAAGCCTCGCTACTTTGTTAAAGGTAGTTTTTGAATAGTTTTTCAAAGACAGGTTAGCGTAAATTTCCTCTTTAAAGTTTAGCTTATGTAGCTTGACATCACAAAATATAAAACTCAAAAAGACAAGATAAAATATAAGAAAAACGCAAAATAAAATATAGATGAAACTAAAGTTAGGCTGCATAAAAAACCAACAACATAATAATCTACTAGGCATGTTTAAATTGAAATAAATAAAATCGTTTGCGCAAAAATAGCTATGTTAGAGAGTAAAAGTGCATAGAAAGCCTCGCTACTTTGGTGTAAAAGAAGTGGATCACTAGATACAACATTTTAAAATCGTGTGCTATCTCTATCGATTAAGGTGGTTTTCGAAAGTTTTTTCAAAGCAAAAATAGCGTAGTCTTCCTCTTTTAAATCTAGATTATGTCTAAGGTAGTTTTTGAACAGTTTTTCAAAGAAAGGTTAGCGTAGCTTTCCTCTTTTAACATTAGCTTATGTAGCTTGACATCACAAAACACAAAACTCAAAAAGACAAAATAAAATATAAGATAAACGTAAAATAAAATGTAGATGAAGCTAAAGTTAGGCTGCATGAAATAAACGGGTAACAATATTTTTCTATGTATGTTTACATTGAGTTATATAAAATCCTCTGCGCAAATATAGGTATGTTAGAGAGTAAAAGTGCATAAAAAGCCTCGCTACTTTGTTAAAGGTTGTTTTTGAATAGTTTTTCAAAAAAAGGTTAGCGTAGTTTTCCTCTTTTAACATTAGCTTATGTAGCTTGACATCACAAAGCACAAAACTCAAAAAGACAAAATAAAATATAAGATAAACGTAAAATAAAATACAGATGAAGCTAAAGTTAGGCTGCATAAAATAAACGGGTAACAATATTTTTCTATGTATGTTTACATTGAGTTAAATAAAATCCTCTGCGCAAATATAGGTATGTTAGAGAGTAAAAGTGCATAAAAAGCCTCGCTACTTTGTTAAAGGTAGTTTTTGAATAGTTTTTCAAAAAAAAGGTCTTTAAAGTTTAGCTTATGTAGCTTGACATCACAAAACACAAAACTCAAAAAGACAAGATAAAATATAAGATAAACGCAAAACAAAATATAGATGAAACTAAAGTTAGGCTGCATATAAAACCAACAACATAATATTCTACTAGCCTAGTTTTCCTCTTTTAAGTTTAGATTATGTAGCTTGACATCACAAAACGCAAAAAGGCAAGACAAAATACAAGGTAAACGTAAAATAAAGTAGAAGTGAAACAAAAGATAGGTTGCATAAATACAAAAACTGCATTGCCAAAAATAGAATTTGTTGTCTAGAAAGACTTTTTAAAGTTTGTTTCTTTCGTCTATTGACTTAGTGAATCGCGATCTGGTTTTTCTTAGGCGCGCTTGTTTCTTAGTTGTTTTTTTTTGTAAAGAAAGTTTATTCAGACGTTTTTTTTACGCAACTCCTTTAACATTATTTTTAACAAAGTATTCTTTTATACGTGTTTACATTGAAATAAAACCCTTTGCGTAAATAGAGATAAATTAGAGAGCAAAAGCCTCACTACTTTGCAGAAGAAGAATTGGATGGCAAGATACAACTTTTTAAATTCGTGTGCTTTCTCTTTTAAGGTACTTTTTGAATATTTTTTCAAAGAAAAGTTAGCGTAGTTTTCCTCTTTTAAGTTTAGCTTACGCAGCTTGACATCACAAAACGCAAAAACCAATAAGGCATGATAAAATACAAGATAAACGTAAAATAAAATAGAAGTGAAACAAAAGTTAGACACCATAAAAAAAAAACAAACAAAAAAAAAACATAATATACTTCTATGTATGTTTACATTGAACTTAATAAAATCCTTTGTGTAAATATATGAAAAAATAGAGAGTAAGAGTTCATAAAAAAAGCCTCGCTATTTTGCTGAAGAAGAAATGGATGTCTAGATCTTTTAAAATAAGGAACTTTTTGATTTCTTTTTCCGAAAAATGGTTGGAGCAGTTTTCCTTTTTTAAATTTCACTTATGCAGTTTAACATCACAGAAAATATTAATTTGCTTTTTAACAAACTCTTAAAAACATCAGAAGTAATTCTAAATGCAACTCTATTAAAAGTGTTAACAGAATAACAAAACGACTTTTTTTTTTTTTTAAAGATAAAAAAAGTTTGAACTATCTTTAAATAAGAAATGTGAGAACAGTTTAACAGAACTTCTTGTTTATTATGTATTTAGCGAAACAGATAAATATATTTGCAAAAGCATAGAGAAAACAAACTACACAAAAGGCCCATCTTTATTGCCAAACTGAACAAACTTTTCTAAACTACATAAATGGTCTCACTATATTGCCATATTGAACAAACTTTTCTAAACTACCCTCTTTTTGAATTTTTAGCTTCATGTTTTTAATTTTGTCTTTAATATGGCTTCGGTAGGAGTACTTTTGCAAGACATGAATGAGCTTGTCACTGCTATGATTTGCCAAGATGCCAAGGTAATCTTTGTACGAGCAACTTGAGCTTACATCTGTAAACACGTCTTGCAAGATGTATGCCAACACTAAAGCTGCACATCGAGGAAAACTTCTGGTGTTGAACCATTCGTTGTGGCCAGGGCAAGCATTCAGCTTTTCAACTATTTCATCTAAAATTTTACAAACTCAAGTCATAACACAAAGAGATTAAATCGAATATTCATTTGGTTCTGAAGCATGACAAGATTAATTTTGTTTTTTTATTTGTTTTTTTTGTTGACCTTATTGTTTGCACTGATAGCAATAACTGGTTTTTGAAAGATTACCTAATTGGCATTGGCTAACTTCTGCTTTGTTTTCCTTTGTTCTTGGCTGAGTTGATCCTGAAATAAAATAAAACCATGTTCATTTTTCTAATTCATAAAAAAACCATCAACAGTTTCTAAGTGTTAGAGATAATAACAAGCTGTGCATGATTTCTAACGGTGATGTTTCTAACTTCATCATTAGAAATCGGGTAGACACAACTTTCTAAAAGTGCACTTAGCAATGATGGCTAGTTTTTATTAACAGTTAACCATCTGAAATTGTGCAAGAAGAGGTTTGTGTTTATATATGTTTGTATAAATTAGGTTTTACATTACCGATGTGTTCTTGAGTAAAAGATGGCATTTCCAACTTGATTTTTTTTCTTCTTGGATCTTTTACTTCTAAAACATAATCAGTTTTAGTATCATTCACTTGTGTAAACATTTAAGCAATCACAGAATTAGTCCTGCAACAATACATACACACTTCTGTGTTGTTTTTTTTGTTTTTTTTTTTGTTTTTTTTATTGTTTTTCTTTTTTTTTTTTTTTTTACAGCTTTAACAATAACAATAGGGCAAGGAGTTAATTTGGGCATTTTTATTTTTTGAAAGCGTGTTGAGATTTGCATAAAAATCAAAAATCAAAAAGAATTTACCTCTGGATGTACAAGCAAGACTTTGGCTAAATAGACTACCAACAGATTGAACAGCACCAGGTGAGGGCTGTTTTTCAAGAACAGTACCAGCCTGTTGGACTGGAACAGCTGAAAGAAACAAACTGGGTTTGGCCATCGTTTGCTGACGAGCAACAAGATTAGGAGCCAGAGAACAGAAAAGACCTCTTTTGAAGGATTAAAAACAACTTGCAGAGAGGAGCAACATGAACAGGTTTGGCAACCACTTGCTTATGAGCAGGTTCAAGAAGAGCAGGTTCAAGAAGAGCAGGTTCAAGAAGAGCAGCTTCAGGAGGAGCATGGAAAACACGTGTGACAGCCATAAGATTATCTTGCTGTGAAGCAACATTAGACACTGTTTCCAGCAGAACAGAAAAGACCTCTTTTGAAGGACTGAAAGCAACTTGTTGAGCAGGAGCAGCAGAACAGGTTTGGCAACCACTTGCTCACTAAAGTAAACTGGAGAAAGTTGTGCATGGTGTTCAATAAAATCCGGTTCATCAGGAAATAATGTTAATGCAAGAGGAGAACAAGCTGTGCCAACAGGAACAGCTAGAGTCTGATCTACATCCATACAAACAGCTTGTTCATTAGGAACTAGTTGTGCAAGAGCAGAGGATAGTTCAAGAACTGGACCAGCGATTGTTTGTTCAGAAGGAACAGACGAAACAGGAGTTGAGCTAGGTTCACACAAGAAATCTACAACATGTTCGTTGCTGTCCTCTAAAGGAGCATTGTTTTCTACAGCTGGAGAAAATGGAACCACTGTGGTACAACCGAAAGTAGCAGCACATTCTTCAGAGTCAGAACCGGAGTCTGAATCTTCCTCAAAAATGTCCTCAACATCATGAAAACCGTACTCCTCTGCATTAGTTCGGAGCCAGTCCATCACATCCTTCTCCTCCTTTGGTGGTCTCTCAGACTTTTCAACAGTCAAAGACTCTATGACTCCGAAGGACTGTCCGATGCCCAGGGCAAAGCGCAACTCCTCTGCAGCGTTCCACTGGGACACATAAAAGCTATCCATTGTGTGTCTGCTGTGCTTCATGTAGAGTGTAGCAAACCGCTCGCGATCTTCTTTGCTGTTGTTGGCAAAGTAAGTGGCTATCGAACCGCGAATGCAAGTGGGAGTAAGACGCTTCATGGGAATGTTTACTTGGCTTTTTCTGAAGCAGGACGTCAGGCTAGAGGTGATAGCAGAGGAACCCATCTGGTAAACAGGCACTCTAGTTGCACCTAGTGTCACACCTTCGTCTTTGTTGGCTCTCACCGAAGGAAAAAGGGGCCTGTAGCAGTCGCTCAACTCCAAAACAGTCTTGGTGTCTGCAGCCATGTAGGTGAGAGTCGTTGACAAGAAGGTCTCTGTATCTCAGCAAATAAATATCGATCAACACTTTCAAGTCGTTCGGCACTAGAATGTTTTTGGCTCCGTACTTGTATGCTGTTTTGTAGCGCTCTTGCACAATGCAATATCCACACTCACTCTTCTCAGCAGCCATGTAGTCTCTAATGTTTAAAAGAGCAATGTTAGATTTTCTTAAACTGTTAATTACAGTGACAGAGAGCAGAAGATGGTTTCGTAGAGACACAGCATTGTCTCTAGTCAGCGGAAGAGACGCCTTTCTAATCGATTCCACTAAGGTCTCTTACGTATGCAGACTTGCCATATTCGGTCAGCAAACTGACATTGATGATGTTGATGCTTTTTCTTCTTTTCACAAGGCTCCTCCTCAAAGAACGAAAGGGCCTCAGCACTTTTCCGCAACTCATCCACCTTGCAGCGCAAACGTCGGATGGCCTCATGAGAAAGTCCGAAATAGACGTTTCTGGCTTCACTGAAACGAAACAGGAGACAAAGGGAGACGAGGCGGTTGTACAACGTGTGACAAGACATGGCTTTTGTTGGTCAAGTTCACTCAGCTTGGAATTGAGCTGAATTTTCTTAAAGTGCAAGGAGAAGTATCTATCCTCCAAAACATTGGAATTGGTGAGGGCGTTTGGGTGCAGCGTCAACGTGCTGTCACAACAAGTCAATATTTCCACAACTGCATTTTTGTAGATCTTTGCTTGTGACCAAGTGTTGTTGTTGGCTACCACAAGCCACTTTTCAAAGTCTCTGAAGAGCTCATCTGCTGACTGGTAATAAAAGTGAAAAGCATCTTTGTCCAGCTGAAACAAGAGTCTCTTTTCTTCGGTCAAGACATAGGAGCTGGAAACCAAGTGCTCTAAGGAATCGAAATCAGAGTCAAGGACGGATTCGGTGTTCAGCTCTTTGTTTTCTACAGAGGTGCATTGGTTTGCAGAAGGAGCCTCGGACGAACCAGCAACTGGTGAGGGCAAGCTTAAAAGAGGATCAGAGGAAAGAACGGAGAAGAAAAAGAGGAGGAAGGCCCAGGAGCAGAGGATGCAGAGCCTGATGCAGACGCTTGTTCAGCTACTGGCTTAATACCAAAGAAGGCAGGTCGAATAAATTGAGGGACATAGAGCTTCTCGTTGTCGTATCGCTTTGCCTCTGCAATCTTTTGTTTGATCATCTTGGAATCGTAGAAATGAGTCTCTTTCAAGTGTATGTCCAGTCGGTCGTAATACTTCCAACATTGCAAACAGGGGTAAGGTTTTGGACAGCCGGACTTGCGTTCGAGACGAGCATGCTGAAACTTCCTGACCATTGCAGAGTAAAAGATGGAAGCTTCATCCAAAGTCCAAGAATGATCTTTTTTAGTCAAGTGTCTTTTAATGCTTGTGGACGAATGTTTGCACAAAGGCATCGGACAGCTAACAGCGTACCTCTTCTTGGTACCATAGAAAGGTACAACCCTGTTTACGGAGCCACACGCTGCAACTAATGCGGCCCTGACTTTGTTTTTGAGCTTTAAGTCTCTCTGTTCTTGTGACTGCTTTCTTTTCTTTTTTTTTGCTTTAGAGTTTGGAGAAGAAGCAACAACAGAGTTGTTTTCTTGTGAAGAAGACATGTTCAGGTGTTTGTTTGCAACGGTTTTTGCTAAAAAAAGGAAACCAGTCAGTGAGAGTTTTTTTCTTCTGCCTGCATCCAATCCTGGAATGTTTACAACTGCAGGGAAGAGCTGTGTTTTTTCGAATCCTCTGCAAAAGAGAAAAAAAGAAAGAAAAGAGAGCAACAAGAAGAAACAAAGTTTCCACTAGCAAATGAAAAAGAATGAGAGCAACTAGCATTACATGCATGGTGGCAGCAGTGATTGCTATTATGAGAAGGAGAATGAGAAAAAAAAAAAGAAAAAGAAAAGAAACAAATAAATAAAGAGATGGAGTTTGAGAGGATCTCGCAACCATATGACTCAAAGAAAGAAACTGTGTTGAAAAAGGCAAGAGAGGGCAATAGAACTTGCTAACAAGGACAAATGACAGACATAACTACAACAGTAACAACTCTCATTGCAAGCATAATAACAACAGCATCAGCATCACTGACTCAGAGAGTGTTGACATAACAAAAAAGAAAACAAAAGTACAAGCCAAGTGGGGGAACATTAACAAAACACTCATTGCAACTATAACAACAACAACAACAGCAACAGCATCACTGACTCAGAGGGTATTGATAAAAAAAACAAGCAAAACAAAAACAAACAAAAAAACAAATAAAAAAACAAAACAAGCAAATTGGGTGAACAGTAACAACTCTCATTGCAAGCATAATAACAACAACAGCATCAGCATCAGCATCACTGACTCAGAGAGTGTTGACAAAATAAAATAGACAATAAGCAAGCAAAGTGGGTGAACAGTAACAACTCTCACTGCAAGCATAATAACAACAACAGCATCAGCATCAGCATCACTGACTCAGAGAGTGTTGATAAAATAAAACAGATTATAAACAAACAAAGTGGGTGAACAGTAACAGCTCTCATTGAAAGCATAATAACAACAACAGCATCAGCAACAGCATCACTAACTCAGAGGATATATAAAAAAACAAACAAACAAACAAACAAAACAAAAACAAAAAAAACAAGCAAAGTGGCTGAACAGTAACAGCTATCATTGCAAGTAAAATAACAACAACAGCATCAGCAACATCATCACTGACTCAGAGAGTGGTGATAAAATAAAACAGATTAAAAAACAAGCAAAGTGGCTAAACAGTAACAACTATAAATACAAGTAAAATGACAAAAGCAGCAACAGCATCACTAACTCGCAGGGTGTTGATAAAAAAAAAGCAACAAACAAACAAAGCAAGCAAAGTGGGTGAACATTAACACTCATTGCAACTATAATAACACCAACAGCAACAGCATCAGTGACTCAAAGGGTGTTGATAAACAAAAACAAAGGCACAAACAAAACAAGCAGAGTGGGGGAACATTAACAACACTTATTGCAAGCATAATAACAACAACAGCATCAGCATCTCTGACTCAGAGAGTGTTGATAAAATAAAATAGATTATAAACATGCCAAGTTTGTGAACATTAACAAACACTCATTGCAACTATAACAACGACTACAGCAACAGCATCACTTACTCAGAGAGTGTTGAGAAAAAAACAACAAAAAAAACAAAAACAAAACAAAACAGAAAACAGAAGTACAAGCCAAGTGGGGGAACATTAACAAACACTCATTGCAACTAAAACAACAACAACAGCAACAGCATCACTTGCTCAGAGGATATTGATAAAAAAAACAAACAAACAAACAAACAAAACAAGCAAAGTGGCTGAACAGTAACAGCTATCATTGCAAGTAAAATAACAACAACAGCATCAGCAACATCATCACTGACTCAGAGAGTGGTGATAAAATAAAACAGATTAAAAACAAGCAAAGTGCTGAACAGTAACAACTATAAATACAAGTAAAATGACAAAAGCAGCAACAGCATCACTAACTCGCAGGGTGTTGATAAAAAAAAAAGCAACAAACAAACAAAGCAAGCAAAGTGGGTGAACATTAACACTCATTGCAACTATAATAACACCAACAGCAACAGCATCAGTGACTCAAAGGGTGTTGATAAACAAAAACAAAGGCACAAACAAAACAAGCAGAGTGGGTGAACATTAACAACACTTATTGCAAGCATAATAACAACAACAGCATCAGCATCACTGACTCAGAGAGTGTTGATAAAATAAAATAGATTATAAACATGCCAAGTTTGTGAACATTAACAAACAACTCATTGCAACTATAACAACAACAACAGCAACAGCATCACTTGCTCAGAGGATATTGATAAAAAAAACAAACAAACAAACAAACAAAACAAGCAAGTGGCTGAACAGTAACAGCTATCATTGCAAGTAAAATAACAACAACAGCATCAGCAACATCATCACTGACTCAGAGTGTGGTGATAAATAAAACAGATTAAAAAACAAGCAAAGTGGCTGAACAGTAACAACTATAAATACAAGTAAAATGACAAAAGCAGCAACAGCATCACTAACTCGCAGGGTGTTGATAAAAAAAAAAGCAACAAACAAATAAAGCAAGCAAAGTGGGTGAACATTAACACTCATTGCAACTATAATAACACCAACAGCAACAGCATCAGTGACTCAAAGGGTGTTGATAAAGAAAAACAAAAGCACAAACAAAACAAGCAAAGTGGGTGAACATTAACAACACTTATTGCAAGCACAATAACAACAACAGCATCAGCATCACTGACTCAGAGAGTGTTGATAAAACAAAATAGATTATAAACAAGCCAAGTTGGTGAACATTAACAAACACTCATTGCAACTGTAAATAAGACAACAGCAACAGCATCACTGACACAAAGGGTGTTGATAAACAAAAACAAAAACACAAGCAAAGTGGGTGAACATTAACAACACTCATTGCAACTATAACAACAACAACAGCAACAGCATCACTGGCTCAAAGGGTGTTGATAAAATAAAGAAACAAAAACAAAACAAGCAAGTGGTGAACAGTAACAACTCCCATTGCAAGCATAATAACGACAACAGCAACAGCAACACCATCACTGACTCAGAGAGTGTTGATAAAATAAAATAGATTATAAACAAGCCAAGTGGGGGAACATTAACAAACACTCATTGCAACTGTAACAACAACAACAGCAACAGCATCACTTACTCAGAGAGTGTTTATAAATAAACAAAAAACAAAAACAAGAAACAAAAATACAAGCCAAGTGGGTGATTACTAACAGCGCTAACAGCAGCAACAACAGTGTCTTTAGAAACAACAAACAAGTACAACAGCAACAACTGCTTTTACAGAGTATAACAATAACAACAACATGGCACTAACAACAACAAAAGGGTTGGAATAAAACCTGTAGGCAAAAGGAGAGCTGCATTCAGACAAGATCGATTACAAAGAGGCTCTTCTTTAGGACAGAGGAGAAACTGCTTTTGAGGGACAGAGGGACTTTTGTTGTTGTTGTTGTTGTTGTGCAGAAACCAACAAACTTTTATTGAACCGAATATAACCGAATATAACCGAAAGTCTTGTTTGCTTCTGTTTTGTGCCATCAAGAAGGGAAAACAAAACATCACAAAACAAACGAAGCAAACGAAACAAACAAACAAACGAACGAAACAAACAAAAAAACGATTAAATAAATAAACAAACAAACGAAACAAACAAACAAACAAAAACAAATAGGAAAAACAGAAAACGCAGTACCGAAACCTCGCCATTTTTATCCTTCCTCGAGCTTTCTTTGGGCGCCAAAGACCGAGAAAGTTGAGCAAACGTGACGTTGAGGGGGGGGGGGGTACTTAAGGCCAGCAGACCGACCAATGGCAAGCTTAGGAGAGACCCACGTGAATGTTACATTTTCTTTCTATGTACGCTGAATCCGCTCAAAGTCTGGAATTTCCAGCATTCACGTGTCATCACTCCAGCCACCAGATTGGCCCACACTTTGCACACTTTCAAGACTAGAACTTCACTTAATCACAAATTGAGCAAAAAAAAACTAAGTCTCGCATGGCGACAACTTTTCCAAAAGCAAACAAAGGCAAACAAAGGCAAACGAAGGCAAACGAAGAAAAAAAACAAAAACAAGTAAACAAAAACAAAACCGAAAAGGGAGAGAGAGAGCAAGTCGACTCATTTCTTTCGACTGCCTTAAACGAGAAGTCTAAAACGTTTAAAAGTTGAAAACTAAGTTTTTTAAATGAACTGCACCGAAAAAACTTTACGACAGTTTAGCTGGTTAAAAACGCAGAGGAAAATATTTTATAAAATTTAAGCGTTCTAAAGATGTCCATTTTTGTTTTTGTTTTTTTTTTATTTTGGTTTGTTTCTGGTTTGCTTCTTTTTTTTTTTTAAATTCTAGCGATCGAGCATATTTGAACGGTTTCATCAGCCTGTTGGCGCACGTGCTCGAGAGCTAGAACTTTGATTGCTTTTGTTGTTGAGAATTGAGAATGTCCGAGCAGGTTTTTTTATCGATTTCATCGCTTGTGGCGAGGCAAAAATCAAAACGCTTTTTGGACGAAAGAAAGGAGATTAAAAGGAAAAAAGAGAAGAAAAAAAAAAACAAAAAAATAGGTTATGTGTCATAAACATTTATTTTCTCACGCGATGACGTCTAGTTTTGTTAGAGTAATTAAAATATGGTATCAAGTTTGTAATTTCTATCTTATTTTTAGTTACGGATAATTGCCAATTATGTCACGTTTAGTATACACAACGCTGTTTTCTTAATAGCAATATGATACAAACAAGTTATAAAAAAAAAAAAGCGTTCGCTCGATCTTCCTTAGTCAGTTGAACAAAAAGAAATTTTCACAACATATGATTGATTTGGTTGTCCTAGCAAGCTGTTTTAGCAAACGACTAGAGGTTGCAACTGTTGTTCATTGAAAACGAAAAATCTAGCGTCAGCAAGAATTTTTGAATACATAATGTACACAAAAGTGGCACTAACAAATGAAAATGTAAAAAAAAATGTTTACCTTGATGCCAGACTCGCAGAGATGTTGTCGCTCGTTGCTATCGACTGCGAACAGCTTTGTTGTTTTTCGAAGTGCCTCTTCACTCTACTTATAGCCGAAGTTTTGGCTTCGAAAAAAAATACGAACGTCGTTAAGCTCAACGAGCTGCTTTAATTGTTGTTCGTGCGAAAACGAAATGCTTAAACGGATAAAAGTGTTGGCGTAATTACACTTTTCGACCGCGATGCAGTTTGTCAACAACTCTAGCGTACTTTTTTGGCTCGTGGAGCAAAAAAGCCTCATGATAATAGCAAAGGCTTAAAATGTCTTAACATGTCAGCAAAGGCTTAATATGCTTAATAAACTGTGGGTTAAGTTTTTGCGGTGCAGCTCATTAACAACTTAATTTGCAACTTGCTGGCACAAGCAAACGTTTATGACTTCTCGTTTAAGACAGTTGAGCGAAATCAGTCGACTCACTCATTCTCCCTTTTCTGTTTTGTTTTTGTTTTGTTTTTTTGTTTTTGTTTTTGTTTGTTTTTTTTTTTCTTTGTTTGTCTTTTGTTTAAAATGTAAAAAACTCGAAAGGAAAGTTGTTGCTTTGTTTGCTTATTGAAAGTTTTCGCCAGTTGCAAGACTTAGTTTTGTTTTTGTTTACTTATTAAAATATCGAGGAAATATTTGAGGACATCGCATTCTAAAGGTGCCTTTTTAATAAAACATCTAACGATTTAGCTTTTAACGTTATGCTCAAAAGAATGCCCGTTTCGGTTTCTTTTTTCTTTTTTTTTTTTTTTTTTCCTTTGTTTCAATTGGGCAGAGTGCTCATTTGAGCAGCCCGCCCATGATCCAAAATTAGGACTTTTCTACGAGATACTTTTCATGGACTGTTGTAATTTCAGCAGACCAACACAGTGACTAGTTGGTAGTGTGTGTTAGTTCCGCTTTCATTCACGGTTGAGCGGACCTGTTCGATTACTCGAACATTGGTCACGTCTGGAACGTGAGAATGCTAGAGTGCGTTTTACTAACAATTTTATCGCTTGTGGCCAGGAAAGCAAAACTTTCCGTTTTTGTCTTTTGCATTCTAAAGGTGCCTTCTTAATAAAACCTCTAACGATTTAGCTTTTAACGTTATGCTTAAAAGAATGCCCGTTTCGATTTCATTTTTTTTTTCTGTTTGTTTTTGTTTTTGTTTTTTTTTTTCAATTCGGCATTTTAAGGGTGCCTTTATAACAAGATCTAACGATATAGCGTTTAATGTTGTGCTCAAAAAAAAAAAAAGTGCCTTTTATATCTCTCAATGGTCTCCAACGATAAAACTGCCGACCAATCGCAACGATTAAACAGCCGACCAATGGCAGCTCAATAGTCTCCAAACATGAAACTGCCGACCAATGGCAGCTCAGTGGTTTGAGAAGTGAGATCATTCGATTTCGTTTTATTATCTCCAGTTTGAACTAGTGCTTGGCTTTTATAAAAATTGTCAAATTTTGCCAAGCAAATCTTATACGAAACGCTACTTTGATGTCAAACCTTCGTTACTCCCTATTCCCTTCTAGCGGAGGGCCGGCTAAAAGCTAGAAAAAAAGAGAGAAGGAAACTTTTTTCTTTTTTTCTTTATCTTTTTTTTTTTTTTTTTTTAAGAGGGGTAGGGGTGGGGGGGGGGGGGGGGGGAAGGAGTAAGAGAATTACGGGGTTAGGATTGGAGGGGGATGAGGTTACGGTTTGGAAGCCTGGGACAATGAAAAATTGCGTTCGTATAGTGTCCACGAGGGGCGTCCTTCGGTTGTAACGTGCCGCTAGGTGCACGCGTCTAGTAGTTTCGTTGCATCGACCTAGAGGAGTTCTCCGAAAGGTCTTGCGCTTTGGGCTCGGGCAAACGGCCTGCATCCATTGTAAACACGGTCTCTGCCGTTAGAAAATCGTTAACCAGGCTTTTGTGAGCTTTAACAACCATCCCTTTGAGTTTAAAACGAACGTTTCCCCAAAAGCCATTCGAGATGGAGGTACTCACGGAGGTTTGTTACGGTAACAACCCTGTGGTTTGCCATCTTCTTTCTTTCCGCAGCGTCGCAACGGATCGGCCGGTCTCTTAGGTGACGAAAAAACGTCTGATCTCTCGACTGGAATGCTTAACGTACTAAGATTAGAAGAGTTAGTACTAAGAGTCGCATCTGGCCGCCGTAATTTTTCTTCGATGATGTACTTGAAAATTTCGTGACGTCGTTTTCAAAGCTCTAGGGTCGATTTTAACCTTCGACCTTAAAGTCGATTTTAGCCTTCGGTGTGGCTCTGTACAACTTTTGCGGTGAAAAAGCTTGCGCGGAGTCTACAGTTGTATTTAGCCGACAGACGCTGGCAACGCAGAAACAGAATGACTCTTGGGCGGCGCAAACCGAGCGTTCAGCAAATTTCTAGCATTTTACGTCAAAGCGGACAATCTGCACGACAAATAAAGCTAACTTTCTCGTTGCAACAGTTAGTCACTGGACGTTGGACGAGTGTGTACAGCTGTTTTGCGTCGAAAGCCGACCGGTGGTCGGATGCGACTCTTCTTTTCATTCGAAAATCAGAACCTGGCCATCAGTCGTGTATCACCATCGAATGCTTAATGTAGTGATTTCTCGAAACGACAAAAGCTTGTAAAACAAACAGCTTCGCTGTACTGTTGCCTAGTATGTTAACGGATGGCCAGGAACACCTTGGTCTGTAAAGAATGAGTTCGTTTTTCCATTCGAGGCACTAATTACTGCAGTTTTAAAAGTCACCTAAAGTATAAGCTCATCTCTCCATTCAAGAAAAACAAGCATCAGAGTTTCGGAAAGTTTGCATGCACGACACCACCATCGATGATACTTAACAAACAGAAAATGAATTGCAAAACAGAACCACTGAATTGCAAAACATAACAACGGACAGCTTGTAAAAAGCATGGTGAATCTCTCT
>NW_028324346.1:0-65155 GCF_058129835.1 Hydra viridissima
TCCTGTCAGGCTGAGCACGAAAATGACAAAGACAATCAACAGAGAGGCTGGCAAGTACCGGATTTGGCGACAAAACCCCGTTTTTGGCTCAATTTCCATACAAAACGTCGAAATTTGGGCCAAATGTGGCCAAATTCGAGGCTTTCACCGACTCCCATTGGATCCCTTGGCCCTATTTTGTTGTATCCTGTCAGGCTGAGCAAAAAAATGCCCAAGGGCATCAAGCAATTCAGTGGTAAGTACCGATTTTTGCGACAAATGCACAGAAATGCTTAGAATTTGCTTGTAATGTCAATTCTGTGATTATTTCGTCAAATTGGAGCCTTTCACCGAGATTTCTTGGAGCCTTTGGACATATTCTGTTGTAACCTATCAGGCTGAGCACGAAAATGACAAAGACAATTAACAGAGAGGCTGGCAAGTACCGGATTTGGCGACAAAACCCCGTTTTTGGCTCAATTTCCATACAAAACGTCGAAATTTGGGCCAAATGTGGCCAAATTCGAGGCTTTCACCGACTCCCATTGGATCCCTTGGCCCTATTTTGTTGTATCCTGTCAGGCTGAGCACGAAAATGACAAAGACAATCAACAGAGAGGCTGGCAAGTACCGGATTTGGCGACAAAACCCCGTTTTTGGCTCAATTTCCATACAAAACGTCGAAATTTGGGCCAAATGTGGCCAAATTCGAGGCTTTCACCGACTCCCATTGGATCCCTTGGCCCTATTTTGTTGTATCCTGTCAGGCTGAGCAAAAAAATGCCCAAGGGCATCAAGCAATTCAGTGGTAAGTACCGATTTTTGCGACAAATGCACAGAAATGCTTAGAATTTGCTTGTAATGTCAATTCTGTGATTATTTCGTCAAATTGGAGCCTTTCACCGAGATTTCTTGGAGCCTTTGGACATATTCTGTTGTAACCTATCAGGCTGAGCACGAAAATGACAAAGACAATTAACAGAGAGGCTGGCAAGTACCGGATTTGGCGACAAAACCCCGTTTTTGGCTCAATTTCCATACAAAACGTCGAAATTTGGGCCAAATGTGGCCAAATTCGAGGCTTTCACCGACTCCCATTGGATCCCTTGGCCCTATTTTGTTGTATCCTGTCAGGCTGAGCACGAAAATGACAAAGACAATCAACAGAGAGGCTGGCAAGTACCGGATTTGGCGACAAAACCCCGTTTTTGGCTCAATTTCCATACAAAACGTCGAAATTTGGGCCAAATGTGGCCAAATTCGAGGCTTTCACCGACTCCCATTGGATCCCTTGGCCCTATTTTGTTGTATCCTGTCAGGCTGAGCAAAAAAATGCCCAAGGGCATCAAGCAATTCAGTGGTAAGTACCGATTTTTGCGACAAATGCACAGAAATGCTTAGAATTTGCTTGTAATGTCAATTCTGTGATTATTTCGTCAAATTGGAGCCTTTCACCGAGATTTCTTGGAGCCTTTGGACATATTCTGTTGTAACCTATCAGGCTGAGCACGAAAATGACAAAGACAATTAACAGAGAGGCTGGCAAGTACCGGATTTGGCGACAAAACCCCGTTTTTGGCTCAATTTCCATACAAAACGTCGAAATTTGGGCCAAATGTGGCCAAATTCGAGGCTTTCACCGACTCCCATTGGATCCCTTGGCCCTATTTTGTTGTATCCTGTCAGGCTGAGCACGAAAATGACAAAGACAATCAACAGAGAGGCTGGCAAGTACCGGATTTGGCGACAAAACCCCGTTTTTGGCTCAATTTCCATACAAAACGTCGAAATTTGGGCCAAATGTGGCCAAATTCGAGGCTTTCACCGACTCCCATTGGATCCCTTGGCCCTATTTTGTTGTATCCTGTCAGGCTGAGCAAAAAAATGCCCAAGGGCATCAAGCAATTCAGTGGTAAGTACCGATTTTTGCGACAAATGCACAGAAATGCTTAGAATTTGCTTGTAATGTCAATTCTGTGATTATTTCGTCAAATTGGAGCCTTTCACCGAGATTTCTTGGAGCCTTTGGACATATTCTGTTGTAACCTATCAGGCTGAGCACGAAAATGACAAAGACAATCAACAGAGAGGCTGGCAAGTACCGGATTTGGCGACAAAACCCCGTTTTTGGCTCAATTTCCATACAAAACGTCGAAATTTGGGCCAAATGTGGCCAAATTCGAGGCTTTCACCGACTCCCATTGGATCCCTTCGCCCTATTTTGTTGTATCCTGTCAGGCTGAGCACGAAAATGACAAAGACAATCAACAGAGAGGCTGGCAAGTACCGGATTTGGCGACAAAACCCCGTTTTTGGCTCAATTTCCATACAAAACGTCGAAATTTGGGCCAAATGTGGCCAAATTCGAGGCTTTCACCGACTCCCATTGGATCCCTTGGCCCTATTTTGTTGTATCCTGTCAGGCTGAGCAAAAAAATGCCCAAGGGCATCAAGCAATTCAGTGGTAAGTACCGATTTTTGCGACAAATGCACAGAAATGCTTAGAATTTGCTTGTAATGTCAATTCTGTGATTATTTCGTCAAATTGGAGCCTTTCACCGAGATTTCTTGGAGCCTTTGGACATATTCTGTTGTAACCTATCAGGCTGAGCACGAAAATGACAAAGACAATCAACAGAGAGGCTGGCAAGTACCGGATTTGGCGACAAAACCCCGTTTTTGGCTCAATTTCCATACAAAACGTCGAAATTTGGGCCAAATGTGGCCAAATTCGAGGCTTTCACCGACTCCCATTGGATCCCTTGGCCCTATTTTGTTGTATCCTGTCAGGCTGAGCACGAAAATGACAAAGACAATCAACAGAGAGGCTGGCAAGTACCGGATTTGGCGACAAAACCCCGTTTTTGGCTCAATTTCCATACAAAACGTCGAAATTTGGGCCAAATGTGGCCAAATTCGAGGCTTTCACCGACTCCCATTGGATCCCTTGGCCCTATTTTGTTGTATCCTGTCAGGCTGAGCAAAAAAATGCCCAAGGGCATCAAGCAATTCAGTGGTAAGTACCGATTTTTGCGACAAATGCACAGAAATGCTTAGAATTTGCTTGTAATGTCAATTCTGTGATTATTTCGTCAAATTGGAGCCTTTCACCGAGATTTCTTGGAGCCTTTGGACATATTCTGTTGTAACCTATCAGGCTGAGCACGAAAATGACAAAGACAATTAACAGAGAGGCTGGCAAGTACCGGATTTGGCGACAAAACCCCGTTTTTGGCTCAATTTCCATACAAAACGTCGAAATTTGGGCCAAATGTGGCCAAATTCGAGGCTTTCACCGACTCCCATTGGATCCCTTGGCCCTATTTTGTTGTATCCTGTCAGGCTGAGCACGAAAATGACAAAGACAATCAACAGAGAGGCTGGCAAGTACCGGATTTGGCGACAAAACCCCGTTTTTGGCTCAATTTCCATACAAAACGTCGAAATTTGGGCCAAATGTGGCCAAATTCGAGGCTTTCACCGACTCCCATTGGATCCCTTGGCCCTATTTTGTTGTATCCTGTCAGGCTGAGCAAAAAAATGCCCAAGGGCATCAAGCAATTCAGTGGTAAGTACCGATTTTTGCGACAAATGCACAGAAATGCTTAGAATTTGCTTGTAATGTCAATTCTGTGATTATTTCGTCAAATTGGAGCCTTTCACCGAGATTTCTTGGAGCCTTTGGACATATTCTGTTGTAACCTATCAGGCTGAGCACGAAAATGACAAAGACAATCAACAGAGAGGCTGGCAAGTACCGGATTTGGCGACAAAACCCCGTTTTTGGCTCAATTTCCATACAAAACGTCGAAATTTGGGCCAAATGTGGCCAAATTCGAGGCTTTCACCGACTCCCATTGGATCCCTTGGCCCTATTTTGTTGTATCCTGTCAGGCTGAGCACGAAAATGACAAAGACAATCAACAGAGAGGCTGGCAAGTACCGGATTTGGCGACAAAACCCCGTTTTTGGCTCAATTTCCATACAAAACGTCGAAATTTGGGCCAAATGTGGCCAAATTCGAGGCTTTCACCGACTCCCATTGGATCCCTTGGCCCTATTTTGTTGTATCCTGTCAGGCTGAGCAAAAAAATGCCCAAGGGCATCAAGCAATTCAGTGGTAAGTACCGATTTTTGCGACAAATGCACAGAAATGCTTAGAATTTGCTTGTAATGTCAATTCTGTGATTATTTCGTCAAATTGGAGCCTTTCACCGAGATTTCTTGGAGCCTTTGGACATATTCTGTTGTAACCTATCAGGCTGAGCACGAAAATGACAAAGACAATTAACAGAGAGGCTGGCAAGTACCGGATTTGGCGACAAAACCCCGTTTTTGGCTCAATTTCCATACAAAACGTCGAAATTTGGGCCAAATGTGGCCAAATTCGAGGCTTTCACCGACTCCCATTGGATCCCTTCGCCCTATTTTGTTGTATCCTGTCAGGCTGAGCACGAAAATGACAAAGACAATCAACAGAGAGGCTGGCAAGTACCGGATTTGGCGACAAAACCCCGTTTTTGGCTCAATTTCCATACAAAACGTCGAAATTTGGGCCAAATGTGGCCAAATTCGAGGCTTTCACCGACTCCCATTGGATCCCTTGGCCCTATTTTGTTGTATCCTGTCAGGCTGAGCAAAAAAATGCCCAAGGGCATCAAGCAATTCAGTGGTAAGTACCGATTTTTGCGACAAATGCACAGAAATGCTTAGAATTTGCTTGTAATGTCAATTCTGTGATTATTTCGTCAAATTGGAGCCTTTCACCGAGATTTCTTGGAGCCTTTGGACATATTCTGTTGTAACCTATCAGGCTGAGCACGAAAATGACAAAGACAATTAACAGAGAGGCTGGCAAGTACCGGATTTGGCGACAAAACCCCGTTTTTGGCTCAATTTCCATACAAAACGTCGAAATTTGGGCCAAATGTGGCTAAAATTCGAGGCTTTCACCGACTCCCATTAAATCCCTTGGCCCTATTTTGTTGTATCCTGTCAGGCTGAGCACGAAAATGACAAAGACAATCAACAGAGAGGCTGGCAAGTACCGGGTTTGGCGACAAAACCCCGTTTTTGGCTCAATTTCCATACAAAACGTCGAAATTTGGGCCAAATGTGGCCAAATTCGAGGCTTTCACCGACTCCCATTGGATCCCTTGGCCCTATTTTGTTGTATCCTGTCAGGCTGAGCAAAAAAATGCCCAAGGGCATCAAGCAATTCAGTGGTAAGTACCGATTTTTGCGACAAATGCACAGAAATGCTTAGAATTTGCTTGTAATGTCAATTCTGTGATTATTTCGTCAAATTGGAGCCTTTCACCGAGATTTCTTGGAGCCTTTGGACATATTCTGTTGTAACCTATCAGGCTGAGCACGAAAATGACAAAGACAATCAACAGAGAGGCTGGCAAGTACCGGATTTGGCGACAAAACCCCGTTTTTGGCTCAATTTCCATACAAAACGTCGAAATTTGGGCCAAATGTGGCCAAATTCGAGGCTTTCACCGACTCCCATTGGATCCCTTCGCCCTATTTTGTTGTATCCTGTCAGGCTGAGCACGAAAATGACAAAGACAATCAACAGAGAGGCTGGCAAGTACCGGATTTGGCGACAAAACCCCGTTTTTGGCTCAATTTCCATACAAAACGTCGAAATTTGGGCCAAATGTGGCCAAATTCGAGGCTTTCACCGACTCCCATTGGATCCCTTGGCCCTATTTTGTTGTATCCTGTCAGGCTGAGCAAAAAAATGCCCAAGGGCATCAAGCAATTCAGTGGTAAGTACCGATTTTTGCGACAAATGCACAGAAATGCTTAGAATTTGCTTGTAATGTCAATTCTGTGATTATTTCGTCAAATTGGAGCCTTTCACCGAGATTTCTTGGAGCCTTTGGACATATTCTGTTGTAACCTATCAGGCTGAGCACGAAAATGACAAAGACAATCAACAGAGAGGCTGGCAAGTACCGGATTTGGCGACAAAACCCCGTTTTTGGCTCAATTTCCATACAAAACGTCGAAATTTGGGCCAAATGTGGCCAAATTCGAGGCTTTCACCGACTCCCATTGGATCCCTTGGCCCTATTTTGTTGTATCCTGTCAGGCTGAGCACGAAAATGACAAAGACAATCAACAGAGAGGCTGGCAAGTACCGGATTTGGCGACAAAACCCCGTTTTTGGCTCAATTTCCATACAAAACGTCGAAATTTGGGCCAAATGTGGCCAAATTCGAGGCTTTCACCGACTCCCATTGGATCCCTTGGCCCTATTTTGTTGTATCCTGTCAGGCTGAGCAAAAAAATGCCCAAGGGCATCAAGCAATTCAGTGGTAAGTACCGATTTTTGCGACAAATGCACAGAAATGCTTAGAATTTGCTTGTAATGTCAATTCTGTGATTATTTCGTCAAATTGGAGCCTTTCACCGAGATTTCTTGGAGCCTTTGGACATATTCTGTTGTAACCTATCAGGCTGAGCACGAAAATGACAAAGACAATTAACAGAGAGGCTGGCAAGTACCGGATTTGGCGACAAAACCCCGTTTTTGGCTCAATTTCCATACAAAACGTCGAAATTTGGGCCAAATGTGGCCAAATTCGAGGCTTTCACCGACTCCCATTGGATCCCTTCGCCCTATTTTGTTGTATCCTGTCAGGCTGAGCACGAAAATGACAAAGACAATCAACAGAGAGGCTGGCAAGTACCGGATTTGGCGACAAAACCCCGTTTTTGGCTCAATTTCCATACAAAACGTCGAAATTTGGGCCAAATGTGGCCAAATTCGAGGCTTTCACCGACTCCCATTGGATCCCTTGGCCCTATTTTGTTGTATCCTGTCAGGCTGAGCAAAAAAATGCCCAAGGGCATCAAGCAATTCAGTGGTAAGTACCGATTTTTGCGACAAATGCACAGAAATGCTTAGAATTTGCTTGTAATGTCAATTCTGTGATTATTTCGTCAAATTGGAGCCTTTCACCGAGATTTCTTGGAGCCTTTGGACATATTCTGTTGTAACCTATCAGGCTGAGCACGAAAATGACAAAGACAATTAACAGAGAGGCTGGCAAGTACCGGATTTGGCGACAAAACCCCGTTTTTGGCTCAATTTCCATACAAAACGTCGAAATTTGGGCCAAATGTGGCTAAAATTCGAGGCTTTCACCGACTCCCATTAAATCCCTTGGCCCTATTTTGTTGTATCCTGTCAGGCTGAGCACGAAAATGACAAAGACAATCAACAGAGAGGCTGGCAAGTACCGGGTTTGGCGACAAAACCCCGTTTTTGGCTCAATTTCCATACAAAACGTCGAAATTTGGGCCAAATGTGGCCAAATTCGAGGCTTTCACCGACTCCCATTGGATCCCTTGGCCCTATTTTGTTGTATCCTGTCAGGCTGAGCAAAAAAATGCCCAAGGGCATCAAGCAATTCAGTGGTAAGTACCGATTTTTGCGACAAATGCACAGAAATGCTTAGAATTTGCTTGTAATGTCAATTCTGTGATTATTTCGTCAAATTGGAGCCTTTCACCGAGATTTCTTGGAGCCTTTGGACATATTCTGTTGTAACCTATCAGGCAGAGCACGAAAATGACAAAGACAATTAACAGAGAGGCTGGCAAGTACCGGATTTGGCGACAAAACCCCGTTTTTGGCTCAATTTCCATACAAAACGTCGAAATTTGGGCCAAATGTGGCCAAATTCGAGGCTTTCACCGACTCCCATTGGATCCCTTGGCCCTATTTTGTTGTATCCTGTCAGGCTGAGCACGAAAATGACAAAGACAATCAACAGAGAGGCTGGCAAGTACCGGATTTGGCGACAAAACCCCGTTTTTGGCTCAATTTCCATACAAAACGTCGAAATTTGGGCCAAATGTGGCCAAATTCGAGGCTTTCACCGACTCCCATTGGATCCCTTGGCCCTATTTTGTTGTATCCTGTCAGGCTGAGCAAAAAAATGCCCAAGGGCATCAAGCAATTCAGTGGTAAGTACCGATTTTTGCGACAAATGCACAGAAATGCTTAGAATTTGCTTGTAATGTCAATTCTGTGATTATTTCGTCAAATTGGAGCCTTTCACCGAGATTTCTTGGAGCCTTTGGACATATTCTGTTGTAACCTATCAGGCTGAGCACGAAAATGACAAAGACAATCAACAGAGAGGCTGGCAAGTACCGGATTTGGCGACAAAACCCCGTTTTTGGCTCAATTTCCATACAAAACGTCGAAATTTGGGCCAAATGTGGCCAAATTCGAGGCTTTCACCGACTCCCATTGGATCCCTTGGCCCTATTTTGTTGTATCCTGTCAGGCTGAGCACGAAAATGACAAAGACAATCAACAGAGAGGCTGGCAAGTACCGGATTTGGCGACAAAACCCCGTTTTTGGCTCAATTTCCATACAAAACGTCGAAATTTGGGCCAAATGTGGCCAAATTCGAGGCTTTCACCGACTCCCATTGGATCCCTTGGCCCTATTTTGTTGTATCCTGTCAGGCTGAGCAAAAAAATGCCCAAGGGCATCAAGCAATTCAGTGGTAAGTACCGATTTTTGCGACAAATGCACAGAAATGCTTAGAATTTGCTTGTAATGTCAATTCTGTGATTATTTCGTCAAATTGGAGCCTTTCACCGAGATTTCTTGGAGCCTTTGGACATATTCTGTTGTAACCTATCAGGCTGAGCACGAAAATGACAAAGACAATTAACAGAGAGGCTGGCAAGTACCGGATTTGGCGACAAAACCCCGTTTTTGGCTCAATTTCCATACAAAACGTCGAAATTTGGGCCAAATGTGGCCAAATTCGAGGCTTTCACCGACTCCCATTGGATCCCTTCGCCCTATTTTGTTGTATCCTGTCAGGCTGAGCACGAAAATGACAAAGACAATCAACAGAGAGGCTGGCAAGTACCGGATTTGGCGACAAAACCCCGTTTTTGGCTCAATTTCCATACAAAACGTCGAAATTTGGGCCAAATGTGGCCAAATTCGAGGCTTTCACCGACTCCCATTGGATCCCTTGGCCCTATTTTGTTGTATCCTGTCAGGCTGAGCAAAAAAATGCCCAAGGGCATCAAGCAATTCAGTGGTAAGTACCGATTTTTGCGACAAATGCACAGAAATGCTTAGAATTTGCTTGTAATGTCAATTCTGTGATTATTTCGTCAAATTGGAGCCTTTCACCGAGATTTCTTGGAGCCTTTGGACATATTCTGTTGTAACCTATCAGGCTGAGCACGAAAATGACAAAGACAATTAACAGAGAGGCTGGCAAGTACCGGATTTGGCGACAAAACCCCGTTTTTGGCTCAATTTCCATACAAAACGTCGAAATTTGGGCCAAATGTGGCTAAAATTCGAGGCTTTCACCGACTCCCATTAAATCCCTTGGCCCTATTTTGTTGTATCCTGTCAGGCTGAGCACGAAAATGACAAAGACAATCAACAGAGAGGCTGGCAAGTACCGGGTTTGGCGACAAAACCCCGTTTTTGGCTCAATTTCCATACAAAACGTCGAAATTTGGGCCAAATGTGGCCAAATTCGAGGCTTTCACCGACTCCCATTGGATCCCTTGGCCCTATTTTGTTGTATCCTGTCAGGCTGAGCAAAAAAATGCCCAAGGGCATCAAGCAATTCAGTGGTAAGTACCGATTTTTGCGACAAATGCACAGAAATGCTTAGAATTTGCTTGTAATGTCAATTCTGTGATTATTTCGTCAAATTGGAGCCTTTCACCGAGATTTCTTGGAGCCTTTGGACATATTCTGTTGTAACCTATCAGGCTGAGCACGAAAATGACAAAGACAATCAACAGAGAGGCTGGCAAGTACCGGATTTGGCGACAAAACCCCGTTTTTGGCTCAATTTCCATACAAAACGTCGAAATTTGGGCCAAATGTGGCCAAATTCGAGGCTTTCACCGACTCCCATTGGATCCCTTCGCCCTATTTTGTTGTATCCTGTCAGGCTGAGCACGAAAATGACAAAGACAATCAACAGAGAGGCTGGCAAGTACCGGATTTGGCGACAAAACCCCGTTTTTGGCTCAATTTCCATACAAAACGTCGAAATTTGGGCCAAATGTGGCCAAATTCGAGGCTTTCACCGACTCCCATTGGATCCCTTGGCCCTATTTTGTTGTATCCTGTCAGGCTGAGCAAAAAAATGCCCAAGGGCATCAAGCAATTCAGTGGTAAGTACCGATTTTTGCGACAAATGCACAGAAATGCTTAGAATTTGCTTGTAATGTCAATTCTGTGATTATTTCGTCAAATTGGAGCCTTTCACCGAGATTTCTTGGAGCCTTTGGACATATTCTGTTGTAACCTATCAGGCTGAGCACGAAAATGACAAAGACAATTAACAGAGAGGCTGGCAAGTACCGGATTTGGCGACAAAACCCCGTTTTTGGCTCAATTTCCATACAAAACGTCGAAATTTGGGCCAAATGTGGCCAAATTCGAGGCTTTCACCGACTCCCATTGGATCCCTTGGCCCTATTTTGTTGTATCCTGTCAGGCTGAGCACGAAAATGACAAAGACAATCAACAGAGAGGCTGGCAAGTACCGGATTTGGCGACAAAACCCCGTTTTTGGCTCAATTTCCATACAAAACGTCGAAATTTGGGCCAAATGTGGCCAAATTCGAGGCTTTCACCGACTCCCATTGGATCCCTTGGCCCTATTTTGTTGTATCCTGTCAGGCTGAGCAAAAAAATGCCCAAGGGCATCAAGCAATTCAGTGGTAAGTACCGATTTTTGCGACAAATGCACAGAAATGCTTAGAATTTGCTTGTAATGTCAATTCTGTGATTATTTCGTCAAATTGGAGCCTTTCACCGAGATTTCTTGGAGCCTTTGGACATATTCTGTTGTAACCTATCAGGCTGAGCACGAAAATGACAAAGACAATCAACAGAGAGGCTGGCAAGTACCGGATTTGGCGACAAAACCCCGTTTTTGGCTCAATTTCCATACAAAACGTCGAAATTTGGGCCAAATGTGGCCAAATTCGAGGCTTTCACCGACTCCCATTGGATCCCTTGGCCCTATTTTGTTGTATCCTGTCAGGCTGAGCACGAAAATGACAAAGACAATCAACAGAGAGGCTGGCAAGTACCGGATTTGGCGACAAAACCCCGTTTTTGGCTCAATTTCCATACAAAACGTCGAAATTTGGGCCAAATGTGGCCAAATTCGAGGCTTTCACCGACTCCCATTGGATCCCTTGGCCCTATTTTGTTGTATCCTGTCAGGCTGAGCAAAAAAATGCCCAAGGGCATCAAGCAATTCAGTGGTAAGTACCGATTTTTGCGACAAATGCACAGAAATGCTTAGAATTTGCTTGTAATGTCAATTCTGTGATTATTTCGTCAAATTGGAGCCTTTCACCGAGATTTCTTGGAGCCTTTGGACATATTCTGTTGTAACCTATCAGGCTGAGCACGAAAATGACAAAGACAATTAACAGAGAGGCTGGCAAGTACCGGATTTGGCGACAAAACCCCGTTTTTGGCTCAATTTCCATACAAAACGTCGAAATTTGGGCCAAATGTGGCCAAATTCGAGGCTTTCACCGACTCCCATTGGATCCCTTCGCCCTATTTTGTTGTATCCTGTCAGGCTGAGCACGAAAATGACAAAGACAATCAACAGAGAGGCTGGCAAGTACCGGATTTGGCGACAAAACCCCGTTTTTGGCTCAATTTCCATACAAAACGTCGAAATTTGGGCCAAATGTGGCCAAATTCGAGGCTTTCACCGACTCCCATTGGATCCCTTGGCCCTATTTTGTTGTATCCTGTCAGGCTGAGCAAAAAAATGCCCAAGGGCATCAAGCAATTCAGTGGTAAGTACCGATTTTTGCGACAAATGCACAGAAATGCTTAGAATTTGCTTGTAATGTCAATTCTGTGATTATTTCGTCAAATTGGAGCCTTTCACCGAGATTTCTTGGAGCCTTTGGACATATTCTGTTGTAACCTATCAGGCTGAGCACGAAAATGACAAAGACAATTAACAGAGAGGCTGGCAAGTACCGGATTTGGCGACAAAACCCCGTTTTTGGCTCAATTTCCATACAAAACGTCGAAATTTGGGCCAAATGTGGCTAAAATTCGAGGCTTTCACCGACTCCCATTAAATCCCTTGGCCCTATTTTGTTGTATCCTGTCAGGCTGAGCACGAAAATGACAAAGACAATCAACAGAGAGGCTGGCAAGTACCGGGTTTGGCGACAAAACCCCGTTTTTGGCTCAATTTCCATACAAAACGTCGAAATTTGGGCCAAATGTGGCCAAATTCGAGGCTTTCACCGACTCCCATTGGATCCCTTGGCCCTATTTTGTTGTATCCTGTCAGGCTGAGCAAAAAAATGCCCAAGGGCATCAAGCAATTCAGTGGTAAGTACCGATTTTTGCGACAAATGCACAGAAATGCTTAGAATTTGCTTGTAATGTCAATTCTGTGATTATTTCGTCAAATTGGAGCCTTTCACCGAGATTTCTTGGAGCCTTTGGACATATTCTGTTGTAACCTATCAGGCTGAGCACGAAAATGACAAAGACAATTAACAGAGAGGCTGGCAAGTACCGGATTTGGCGACAAAACCCCGTTTTTGGCTCAATTTCCATACAAAACGTCGAAATTTGGGCCAAATGTGGCCAAATTCGAGGCTTTCACCGACTCCCATTGGATCCCTTCGCCCTATTTTGTTGTATCCTGTCAGGCTGAGCACGAAAATGACAAAGACAATCAACAGAGAGGCTGGCAAGTACCGGATTTGGCGACAAAACCCCGTTTTTGGCTCAATTTCCATACAAAACGTCGAAATTTGGGCCAAATGTGGCCAAATTCGAGGCTTTCACCGACTCCCATTGGATCCCTTGGCCCTATTTTGTTGTATCCTGTCAGGCTGAGCACGAAAATGGCAAAGACAATCAACAGAGAGGCTGGCAAGTACCGGATTTGGCGACAAAACCCCGTTTTTGGCTCAATTTCCATACAAAACGTCGAACTTTGGGCCAAATGTGGCCAAATTCGAGGCTTTCACCAACTCCCATTGGATCCCTTGGCCCTATTTTGTTGTATCCTGTCAGGCTGAGCACGAAAATGACAAAGACAATCAACAGAGAGGCTGGCAAGTACCGGATTTGGCGACAAAACCCCGTTTTTGGCTCAATTTCCATACAAAACGTCGAAATTTGGGCCAAATGTGGCCAAATTCGAGGCTTTCACCGACTCCCATTGGATCCCTTGGCCCTATTTTGTTGTATCCTGTCAGGCTGAGCAAAAAAATGCCCAAGGGCATCAAGCAATTCAGTGGTAAGTACCGATTTTTGCGACAAATGCACAGAAATGCTTAGAATTTGCTTGTAATGTCAATTCTGTGATTATTTCGTCAAATTGGAGCCTTTCACCGAGATTTCTTGGAGCCTTTGGACATATTCTGTTGTAACCTATCAGGCTGAGCACGAAAATGACAAAGACAATCAACAGAGAGGCTGGCAAGTACCGGATTTGGCGACAAAACCCCGTTTTTGGCTCAATTTCCATACAAAACGTCGAAATTTGGGCCAAATGTGGCCAAATTCGAGGCTTTCACCGACTCCCATTGGATCCCTTGGCCCTATTTTGTTGTATCCTGTCAGGCTGAGCACGAAAATGGCAAAGACAATCAACAGAGAGGCTGGCAAGTACCGGATTTGGCGACAAAACCCCGTTTTTGGCTCAATTTCCATACAAAACGTCGAACTTTGGGCCAAATGTGGCCAAATTCGAGGCTTTCACCAACTCCCATTGGATCCCTTGGCCCTATTTTGTTGTATCCTGTCAGGCTGAGCAAAAAAATGCCCAAGGGCATCAAGCAATTCAGTGGTAAGTACCGATTTTTGCGACAAATGCACAGAAATGCTTAGAATTTGCTTGTAATGTCAATTCTGTGATTATTTCGTCAAATTGGAGCCTTTCACCGAGATTTCTTGGAGCCTTTGGACATATTCTGTTGTAACCTATCAGGCTGAGCACGAAAATGACAAAGACAATTAACAGAGAGGCTGGCAAGTACCGGATTTGGCGACAAAACCCCGTTTTTGGCTCAATTTCCATACAAAACGTCGAAATTTGGGCCAAATGTGGCCAAATTCGAGGCTTTCACCGACTCCCATTGGATCCCTTGGCCCTATTTTGTTGTATCCTGTCAGGCTGAGCACGAAAATGACAAAGACAATCAACAGAGAGGCTGGCAAGTACCGGATTTGGCGACAAAACCCCGTTTTTGGCTCAATTTCCATACAAAACGTCGAAATTTGGGCCAAATGTGGCCAAATTCGAGGCTTTCACCGACTCCCATTGGATCCCTTGGCCCTATTTTGTTGTATCCTGTCAGGCTGAGCAAAAAAATGCCCAAGGGCATCAAGCAATTCAGTGGTAAGTACCGATTTTTGCGACAAATGCACAGAAATGCTTAGAATTTGCTTGTAATGTCAATTCTGTGATTATTTCGTCAAATTGGAGCCTTTCACCGAGATTTCTTGGAGCCTTTGGACATATTCTGTTGTAACCTATCAGGCTGAGCACGAAAATGACAAAGACAATTAACAGAGAGGCTGGCAAGTACCGGATTTGGCGACAAAACCCCGTTTTTGGCTCAATTTCCATACAAAACGTCGAAATTTGGGCCAAATGTGGCCAAATTCGAGGCTTTCACCGACTCCCATTGGATCCCTTGGCCCTATTTTGTTGTATCCTGTCAGGCTGAGCACGAAAATGACAAAGACAATCAACAGAGAGGCTGGCAAGTACCGGATTTGGCGACAAAACCCCGTTTTTGGCTCAATTTCCATACAAAACGTCGAAATTTGGGCCAAATGTGGCCAAATTCGAGGCTTTCACCGACTCCCATTGGATCCCTTGGCCCTATTTTGTTGTATCCTGTCAGGCTGAGCAAAAAAATGCCCAAGGGCATCAAGCAATTCAGTGGTAAGTACCGATTTTTGCGACAAATGCACAGAAATGCTTAGAATTTGCTTGTAATGTCAATTCTGTGATTATTTCGTCAAATTGGAGCCTTTCACCGAGATTTCTTGGAGCCTTTGGACATATTCTGTTGTAACCTATCAGGCTGAGCACGAAAATGACAAAGACAATCAACAGAGAGGCTGGCAAGTACCGGATTTGGCGACAAAACCCCGTTTTTGGCTCAATTTCCATACAAAACGTCGAAATTTGGGCCAAATGTGGCCAAATTCGAGGCTTTCACCGACTCCCATTGGATCCCTTGGCCCTATTTTGTTGTATCCTGTCAGGCTGAGCACGAAAATGACAAAGACAATCAACAGAGAGGCTGGCAAGTACCGGATTTGGCGACAAAACCCCGTTTTTGGCTCAATTTCCATACAAAACGTCGAAATTTGGGCCAAATGTGGCCAAATTCGAGGCTTTCACCGACTCCCATTGGATCCCTTGGCCCTATTTTGTTGTATCCTGTCAGGCTGAGCAAAAAAATGCCCAAGGGCATCAAGCAATTCAGTGGTAAGTACCGATTTTTGCGACAAATGCACAGAAATGCTTAGAATTTGCTTGTAATGTCAATTCTGTGATTATTTCGTCAAATTGGAGCCTTTCACCGAGATTTCTTGGAGCCTTTGGACATATTCTGTTGTAACCTATCAGGCTGAGCACGAAAATGACAAAGACAATCAACAGAGAGGCTGGCAAGTACCGGATTTGGCGACAAAACCCCGTTTTTGGCTCAATTTCCATACAAAACGTCGAAATTTGGGCCAAATGTGGCCAAATTCGAGGCTTTCACCGACTCCCATTGGATCCCTTGGCCCTATTTTGTTGTATCCTGTCAGGCTGAGCACGAAAATGACAAAGACAATCAACAGAGAGGCTGGCAAGTACCGGATTTGGCGACAAAACCCCGTTTTTGGCTCAATTTCCATACAAAACGTCGAAATTTGGGCCAAATGTGGCCAAATTCGAGGCTTTCACCGACTCCCATTGGATCCCTTGGCCCTATTTTGTTGTATCCTGTCAGGCTGAGCAAAAAAATGCCCAAGGGCATCAAGCAATTCAGTGGTAAGTACCGATTTTTGCGACAAATGCACAGAAATGCTTAGAATTTGCTTGTAATGTCAATTCTGTGATTATTTCGTCAAATTGGAGCCTTTCACCGAGATTTCTTGGAGCCTTTGGACATATTCTGTTGTAACCTATCAGGCTGAGCACGAAAATGACAAAGACAATTAACAGAGAGGCTGGCAAGTACCGGATTTGGCGACAAAACCCCGTTTTTGGCTCAATTTCCATACAAAACGTCGAAATTTGGGCCAAATGTGGCCAAATTCGAGGCTTTCACCGACTCCCATTGGATCCCTTGGCCCTATTTTGTTGTATCCTGTCAGGCTGAGCACGAAAATGACAAAGACAATCAACAGAGAGGCTGGCAAGTACCGGATTTGGCGACAAAACCCCGTTTTTGGCTCAATTTCCATACAAAACGTCGAAATTTGGGCCAAATGTGGCCAAATTCGAGGCTTTCACCGACTCCCATTGGATCCCTTGGCCCTATTTTGTTGTATCCTGTCAGGCTGAGCAAAAAAATGCCCAAGGGCATCAAGCAATTCAGTGGTAAGTACCGATTTTTGCGACAAATGCACAGAAATGCTTAGAATTTGCTTGTAATGTCAATTCTGTGATTATTTCGTCAAATTGGAGCCTTTCACCGAGATTTCTTGGAGCCTTTGGACATATTCTGTTGTAACCTATCAGGCTGAGCACGAAAATGACAAAGACAATCAACAGAGAGGCTGGCAAGTACCGGATTTGGCGACAAAACCCCGTTTTTGGCTCAATTTCCATACAAAACGTCGAAATTTGGGCCAAATGTGGCCAAATTCGAGGCTTTCACCGACTCCCATTGGATCCCTTGGCCCTATTTTGTTGTATCCTGTCAGGCTGAGCACGAAAATGACAAAGACAATCAACAGAGAGGCTGGCAAGTACCGGATTTGGCGACAAAACCCCGTTTTTGGCTCAATTTCCATACAAAACGTCGAAATTTGGGCCAAATGTGGCCAAATTCGAGGCTTTCACCGACTCCCATTGGATCCCTTGGCCCTATTTTGTTGTATCCTGTCAGGCTGAGCAAAAAAATGCCCAAGGGCATCAAGCAATTCAGTGGTAAGTACCGATTTTTGCGACAAATGCACAGAAATGCTTAGAATTTGCTTGTAATGTCAATTCTGTGATTATTTCGTCAAATTGGAGCCTTTCACCGAGATTTCTTGGAGCCTTTGGACATATTCTGTTGTAACCTATCAGGCTGAGCACGAAAATGACAAAGACAATTAACAGAGAGGCTGGCAAGTACCGGATTTGGCGACAAAACCCCGTTTTTGGCTCAATTTCCATACAAAACGTCGAAATTTGGGCCAAATGTGGCCAAATTCGAGGCTTTCACCGACTCCCATTGGATCCCTTGGCCCTATTTTGTTGTATCCTGTCAGGCTGAGCACGAAAATGACAAAGACAATCAACAGAGAGGCTGGCAAGTACCGGATTTGGCGACAAAACCCCGTTTTTGGCTCAATTTCCATACAAAACGTCGAAATTTGGGCCAAATGTGGCCAAATTCGAGGCTTTCACCGACTCCCATTGGATCCCTTGGCCCTATTTTGTTGTATCCTGTCAGGCTGAGCAAAAAAATGCCCAAGGGCATCAAGCAATTCAGTGGTAAGTACCGATTTTTGCGACAAATGCACAGAAATGCTTAGAATTTGCTTGTAATGTCAATTCTGTGATTATTTCGTCAAATTGGAGCCTTTCACCGAGATTTCTTGGAGCCTTTGGACATATTCTGTTGTAACCTATCAGGCTGAGCACGAAAATGACAAAGACAATTAACAGAGAGGCTGGCAAGTACCGGATTTGGCGACAAAACCCCGTTTTTGGCTCAATTTCCATACAAAACGTCGAAATTTGGGCCAAATGTGGCTAAAATTCGAGGCTTTCACCGACTCCCATTAAATCCCTTGGCCCTATTTTGTTGTATCCTGTCAGGCTGAGCACGAAAATGACAAAGACAATCAACAGAGAGGCTGGCAAGTACCGGGTTTGGCGACAAAACCCCGTTTTTGGCTCAATTTCCATACAAAACGTCGAAATTTGGGCCAAATGTGGCCAAATTCGAGGCTTTCACCGACTCCCATTGGATCCCTTGGCCCTATTTTGTTGTATCCTGTCAGGCTGAGCAAAAAAATGCCCAAGGGCATCAAGCAATTCAGTGGTAAGTACCGATTTTTGCGACAAATGCACAGAAATGCTTAGAATTTGCTTGTAATGTCAATTCTGTGATTATTTCGTCAAATTGGAGCCTTTCACCGAGATTTCTTGGAGCCTTTGGACATATTCTGTTGTAACCTATCAGGCTGAGCACGAAAATGACAAAGACAATTAACAGAGAGGCTGGCAAGTACCGGATTTGGCGACAAAACCCCGTTTTTGGCTCAATTTCCATACAAAACGTCGAAATTTGGGCCAAATGTGGCCAAATTCGAGGCTTTCACCGACTCCCATTGGATCCCTTGGCCCTATTTTGTTGTATCCTGTCAGGCTGAGCACGAAAATGACAAAGACAATCAACAGAGAGGCTGGCAAGTACCGGATTTGGCGACAAAACCCCGTTTTTGGCTCAATTTCCATACAAAACGTCGAAATTTGGGCCAAATGTGGCCAAATTCGAGGCTTTCACCGACTCCCATTGGATCCCTTGGCCCTATTTTGTTGTATCCTGTCAGGCTGAGCAAAAAAATGCCCAAGGGCATCAAGCAATTCAGTGGTAAGTACCGATTTTTGCGACAAATGCACAGAAATGCTTAGAATTTGCTTGTAATGTCAATTCTGTGATTATTTCGTCAAATTGGAGCCTTTCACCGAGATTTCTTGGAGCCTTTGGACATATTCTGTTGTAACCTATCAGGCTGAGCACGAAAATGACAAAGACAATTAACAGAGAGGCTGGCAAGTACCGGATTTGGCGACAAAACCCCGTTTTTGGCTCAATTTCCATACAAAACGTCGAAATTTGGGCCAAATGTGGCTAAAATTCGAGGCTTTCACCGACTCCCATTAAATCCCTTGGCCCTATTTTGTTGTATCCTGTCAGGCTGAGCACGAAAATGACAAAGACAATCAACAGAGAGGCTGGCAAGTACCGGGTTTGGCGACAAAACCCCGTTTTTGGCTCAATTTCCATACAAAACGTCGAAATTTGGGCCAAATGTGGCCAAATTCGAGGCTTTCACCGACTCCCATTGGATCCCTTGGCCCTATTTTGTTGTATCCTGTCAGGCTGAGCAAAAAAATGCCCAAGGGCATCAAGCAATTCAGTGGTAAGTACCGATTTTTGCGACAAATGCACAGAAATGCTTAGAATTTGCTTGTAATGTCAATTCTGTGATTATTTCGTCAAATTGGAGCCTTTCACCGAGATTTCTTGGAGCCTTTGGACATATTCTGTTGTAACCTATCAGGCTGAGCACGAAAATGACAAAGACAATTAACAGAGAGGCTGGCAAGTACCGGATTTGGCGACAAAACCCCGTTTTTGGCTCAATTTCCATACAAAACGTCGAAATTTGGGCCAAATGTGGCTAAAATTCGAGGCTTTCACCGACTCCCATTAAATCCCTTGGCCCTATTTTGTTGTATCCTGTCAGGCTGAGCACGAAAATGACAAAGACAATCAACAGAGAGGCTGGCAAGTACCGGGTTTGGCGACAAAACCCCGTTTTTGGCTCAATTTCCATACAAAACGTCGAAATTTGGGCCAAATGTGGCCAAATTCGAGGCTTTCACCGACTCCCATTGGATCCCTTGGCCCTATTTTGTTGTATCCTGTCAGGCTGAGCAAAAAAATGCCCAAGGGCATCAAGCAATTCAGTGGTAAGTACCGATTTTTGCGACAAATGCACAGAAATGCTTAGAATTTGCTTGTAATGTCAATTCTGTGATTATTTCGTCAAATTGGAGCCTTTCACCGAGATTTCTTGGAGCCTTTGGACATATTCTGTTGTAACCTATCAGGCTGAGCACGAAAATGACAAAGACAATTAACAGAGAGGCTGGCAAGTACCGGATTTGGCGACAAAACCCCGTTTTTGGCTCAATTTCCATACAAAACGTCGAAATTTGGGCCAAATGTGGCCAAATTCGAGGCTTTCACCGACTCCCATTGGATCCCTTCGCCCTATTTTGTTGTATCCTGTCAGGCTGAGCACGAAAATGACAAAGACAATCAACAGAGAGGCTGGCAAGTACCGGATTTGGCGACAAAACCCCGTTTTTGGCTCAATTTCCATACAAAACGTCGAAATTTGGGCCAAATGTGGCCAAATTCGAGGCTTTCACCGACTCCCATTGGATCCCTTGGCCCTATTTTGTTGTATCCTGTCAGGCTGAGCAAAAAAATGCCCAAGGGCATCAAGCAATTCAGTGGTAAGTACCGATTTTTGCGACAAATGCACAGAAATGCTTAGAATTTGCTTGTAATGTCAATTCTGTGATTATTTCGTCAAATTGGAGCCTTTCACCGAGATTTCTTGGAGCCTTTGGACATATTCTGTTGTAACCTATCAGGCTGAGCACGAAAATGACAAAGACAATTAACAGAGAGGCTGGCAAGTACCGGATTTGGCGACAAAACCCCGTTTTTGGCTCAATTTCCATACAAAACGTCGAAATTTGGGCCAAATGTGGCTAAAATTCGAGGCTTTCACCGACTCCCATTAAATCCCTTGGCCCTATTTTGTTGTATCCTGTCAGGCTGAGCACGAAAATGACAAAGACAATCAACAGAGAGGCTGGCAAGTACCGGGTTTGGCGACAAAACCCCGTTTTTGGCTCAATTTCCATACAAAACGTCGAAATTTGGGCCAAATGTGGCCAAATTCGAGGCTTTCACCGACTCCCATTGGATCCCTTGGCCCTATTTTGTTGTATCCTGTCAGGCTGAGCAAAAAAATGCCCAAGGGCATCAAGCAATTCAGTGGTAAGTACCGATTTTTGCGACAAATGCACAGAAATGCTTAGAATTTGCTTGTAATGTCAATTCTGTGATTATTTCGTCAAATTGGAGCCTTTCACCGAGATTTCTTGGAGCCTTTGGACATATTCTGTTGTAACCTATCAGGCAGAGCACGAAAATGACAAAGACAATTAACAGAGAGGCTGGCAAGTACCGGATTTGGCGACAAAACCCCGTTTTTGGCTCAATTTCCATACAAAACGTCGAAATTTGGGCCAAATGTGGCCAAATTCGAGGCTTTCACCGACTCCCATTGGATCCCTTGGCCCTATTTTGTTGTATCCTGTCAGGCTGAGCACGAAAATGACAAAGACAATCAACAGAGAGGCTGGCAAGTACCGGATTTGGCGACAAAACCCCGTTTTTGGCTCAATTTCCATACAAAACGTCGAAATTTGGGCCAAATGTGGCCAAATTCGAGGCTTTCACCGACTCCCATTGGATCCCTTGGCCCTATTTTGTTGTATCCTGTCAGGCTGAGCAAAAAAATGCCCAAGGGCATCAAGCAATTCAGTGGTAAGTACCGATTTTTGCGACAAATGCACAGAAATGCTTAGAATTTGCTTGTAATGTCAATTCTGTGATTATTTCGTCAAATTGGAGCCTTTCACCGAGATTTCTTGGAGCCTTTGGACATATTCTGTTGTAACCTATCAGGCTGAGCACGAAAATGACAAAGACAATCAACAGAGAGGCTGGCAAGTACCGGATTTGGCGACAAAACCCCGTTTTTGGCTCAATTTCCATACAAAACGTCGAAATTTGGGCCAAATGTGGCCAAATTCGAGGCTTTCACCGACTCCCATTGGATCCCTTGGCCCTATTTTGTTGTATCCTGTCAGGCTGAGCACGAAAATGACAAAGACAATCAACAGAGAGGCTGGCAAGTACCGGATTTGGCGACAAAACCCCGTTTTTGGCTCAATTTCCATACAAAACGTCGAAATTTGGGCCAAATGTGGCCAAATTCGAGGCTTTCACCGACTCCCATTGGATCCCTTGGCCCTATTTTGTTGTATCCTGTCAGGCTGAGCAAAAAAATGCCCAAGGGCATCAAGCAATTCAGTGGTAAGTACCGATTTTTGCGACAAATGCACAGAAATGCTTAGAATTTGCTTGTAATGTCAATTCTGTGATTATTTCGTCAAATTGGAGCCTTTCACCGAGATTTCTTGGAGCCTTTGGACATATTCTGTTGTAACCTATCAGGCTGAGCACGAAAATGACAAAGACAATTAACAGAGAGGCTGGCAAGTACCGGATTTGGCGACAAAACCCCGTTTTTGGCTCAATTTCCATACAAAACGTCGAAATTTGGGCCAAATGTGGCCAAATTCGAGGCTTTCACCGACTCCCATTGGATCCCTTGGCCCTATTTTGTTGTATCCTGTCAGGCTGAGCACGAAAATGACAAAGACAATCAACAGAGAGGCTGGCAAGTACCGGATTTGGCGACAAAACCCCGTTTTTGGCTCAATTTCCATACAAAACGTCGAAATTTGGGCCAAATGTGGCCAAATTCGAGGCTTTCACCGACTCCCATTGGATCCCTTGGCCCTATTTTGTTGTATCCTGTCAGGCTGAGCAAAAAAATGCCCAAGGGCATCAAGCAATTCAGTGGTAAGTACCGATTTTTGCGACAAATGCACAGAAATGCTTAGAATTTGCTTGTAATGTCAATTCTGTGATTATTTCGTCAAATTGGAGCCTTTCACCGAGATTTCTTGGAGCCTTTGGACATATTCTGTTGTAACCTATCAGGCTGAGCACGAAAATGACAAAGACAATTAACAGAGAGGCTGGCAAGTACCGGATTTGGCGACAAAACCCCGTTTTTGGCTCAATTTCCATACAAAACGTCGAAATTTGGGCCAAATGTGGCCAAATTCGAGGCTTTCACCGACTCCCATTGGATCCCTTCGCCCTATTTTGTTGTATCCTGTCAGGCTGAGCACGAAAATGACAAAGACAATCAACAGAGAGGCTGGCAAGTACCGGATTTGGCGACAAAACCCCGTTTTTGGCTCAATTTCCATACAAAACGTCGAAATTTGGGCCAAATGTGGCCAAATTCGAGGCTTTCACCGACTCCCATTGGATCCCTTGGCCCTATTTTGTTGTATCCTGTCAGGCTGAGCAAAAAAATGCCCAAGGGCATCAAGCAATTCAGTGGTAAGTACCGATTTTTGCGACAAATGCACAGAAATGCTTAGAATTTGCTTGTAATGTCAATTCTGTGATTATTTCGTCAAATTGGAGCCTTTCACCGAGATTTCTTGGAGCCTTTGGACATATTCTGTTGTAACCTATCAGGCTGAGCACGAAAATGACAAAGACAATCAACAGAGAGGCTGGCAAGTACCGGGTTTGGCGACAAAACCCCGTTTTTGGCTCAATTTCCATACAAAACGTCGAAATTTGGGCCAAATGTGGCCAAATTCGAGGCTTTCACCGACTCCCATTGGATCCCTTGGCCCTATTTTGTTGTATCCTGTCAGGCTGAGCAAAAAAATGCCCAAGGGCATCAAGCAATTCAGTGGTAAGTACCGATTTTTGCGACAAATGCACAGAAATGCTTAGAATTTGCTTGTAATGTCAATTCTGTGATTATTTCGTCAAATTGGAGCCTTTCACCGAGATTTCTTGGAGCCTTTGGACATATTCTGTTGTAACCTATCAGGCTGAGCACGAAAATGACAAAGACAATTAACAGAGAGGCTGGCAAGTACCGGATTTGGCGACAAAACCCCGTTTTTGGCTCAATTTCCATACAAAACGTCGAAATTTGGGCCAAATGTGGCCAAATTCGAGGCTTTCACCGACTCCCATTGGATCCCTTCGCCCTATTTTGTTGTATCCTGTCAGGCTGAGCACGAAAATGACAAAGACAATCAACAGAGAGGCTGGCAAGTACCGGATTTGGCGACAAAACCCCGTTTTTGGCTCAATTTCCATACAAAACGTCGAAATTTGGGCCAAATGTGGCCAAATTCGAGGCTTTCACCGACTCCCATTGGATCCCTTGGCCCTATTTTGTTGTATCCTGTCAGGCTGAGCAAAAAAATGCCCAAGGGCATCAAGCAATTCAGTGGTAAGTACCGATTTTTGCGACAAATGCACAGAAATGCTTAGAATTTGCTTGTAATGTCAATTCTGTGATTATTTCGTCAAATTGGAGCCTTTCACCGAGATTTCTTGGAGCCTTTGGACATATTCTGTTGTAACCTATCAGGCTGAGCACGAAAATGACAAAGACAATTAACAGAGAGGCTGGCAAGTACCGGATTTGGCGACAAAACCCCGTTTTTGGCTCAATTTCCATACAAAACGTCGAAATTTGGGCCAAATGTGGCTAAAATTCGAGGCTTTCACCGACTCCCATTAAATCCCTTGGCCCTATTTTGTTGTATCCTGTCAGGCTGAGCACGAAAATGACAAAGACAATCAACAGAGAGGCTGGCAAGTACCGGGTTTGGCGACAAAACCCCGTTTTTGGCTCAATTTCCATACAAAACGTCGAAATTTGGGCCAAATGTGGCCAAATTCGAGGCTTTCACCGACTCCCATTGGATCCCTTGGCCCTATTTTGTTGTATCCTGTCAGGCTGAGCAAAAAAATGCCCAAGGGCATCAAGCAATTCAGTGGTAAGTACCGATTTTTGCGACAAATGCACAGAAATGCTTAGAATTTGCTTGTAATGTCAATTCTGTGATTATTTCGTCAAATTGGAGCCTTTCACCGAGATTTCTTGGAGCCTTTGGACATATTCTGTTGTAACCTATCAGGCTGAGCACGAAAATGACAAAGACAATCAACAGAGAGGCTGGCAAGTACCGGATTTGGCGACAAAACCCCGTTTTTGGCTCAATTTCCATACAAAACGTCGAAATTTGGGCCAAATGTGGCCAAATTCGAGGCTTTCACCGACTCCCATTGGATCCCTTGGCCCTATTTTGTTGTATCCTGTCAGGCTGAGCACGAAAATGGCAAAGACAATCAACAGAGAGGCTGGCAAGTACCGGATTTGGCGACAAAACCCCGTTTTTGGCTCAATTTCCATACAAAACGTCGAACTTTGGGCCAAATGTGGCCAAATTCGAGGCTTTCACCAACTCCCATTGGATCCCTTGGCCCTATTTTGTTGTATCCTGTCAGGCTGAGCAAAAAAATGCCCAAGGGCATCAAGCAATTCAGTGGTAAGTACCGATTTTTGCGACAAATGCACAGAAATGCTTAGAATTTGCTTGTAATGTCAATTCTGTGATTATTTCGTCAAATTGGAGCCTTTCACCGAGATTTCTTGGAGCCTTTGGACATATTCTGTTGTAACCTATCAGGCTGAGCACGAAAATGACAAAGACAATTAACAGAGAGGCTGGCAAGTACCGGATTTGGCGACAAAACCCCGTTTTTGGCTCAATTTCCATACAAAACGTCGAAATTTGGGCCAAATGTGGCCAAATTCGAGGCTTTCACCGACTCCCATTGGATCCCTTGGCCCTATTTTGTTGTATCCTGTCAGGCTGAGCACGAAAATGACAAAGACAATCAACAGAGAGGCTGGCAAGTACCGGATTTGGCGACAAAACCCCGTTTTTGGCTCAATTTCCATACAAAACGTCGAAATTTGGGCCAAATGTGGCCAAATTCGAGGCTTTCACCGACTCCCATTGGATCCCTTGGCCCTATTTTGTTGTATCCTGTCAGGCTGAGCAAAAAAATGCCCAAGGGCATCAAGCAATTCAGTGGTAAGTACCGATTTTTGCGACAAATGCACAGAAATGCTTAGAATTTGCTTGTAATGTCAATTCTGTGATTATTTCGTCAAATTGGAGCCTTTCACCGAGATTTCTTGGAGCCTTTGGACATATTCTGTTGTAACCTATCAGGCTGAGCACGAAAATGACAAAGACAATTAACAGAGAGGCTGGCAAGTACCGGATTTGGCGACAAAACCCCGTTTTTGGCTCAATTTCCATACAAAACGTCGAAATTTGGGCCAAATGTGGCCAAATTCGAGGCTTTCACCGACTCCCATTGGATCCCTTGGCCCTATTTTGTTGTATCCTGTCAGGCTGAGCACGAAAATGACAAAGACAATCAACAGAGAGGCTGGCAAGTACCGGATTTGGCGACAAAACCCCGTTTTTGGCTCAATTTCCATACAAAACGTCGAAATTTGGGCCAAATGTGGCCAAATTCGAGGCTTTCACCGACTCCCATTGGATCCCTTGGCCCTATTTTGTTGTATCCTGTCAGGCTGAGCAAAAAAATGCCCAAGGGCATCAAGCAATTCAGTGGTAAGTACCGATTTTTGCGACAAATGCACAGAAATGCTTAGAATTTGCTTGTAATGTCAATTCTGTGATTATTTCGTCAAATTGGAGCCTTTCACCGAGATTTCTTGGAGCCTTTGGACATATTCTGTTGTAACCTATCAGGCTGAGCACGAAAATGACAAAGACAATCAACAGAGAGGCTGGCAAGTACCGGATTTGGCGACAAAACCCCGTTTTTGGCTCAATTTCCATACAAAACGTCGAAATTTGGGCCAAATGTGGCCAAATTCGAGGCTTTCACCGACTCCCATTGGATCCCTTGGCCCTATTTTGTTGTATCCTGTCAGGCTGAGCACGAAAATGACAAAGACAATCAACAGAGAGGCTGGCAAGTACCGGATTTGGCGACAAAACCCCGTTTTTGGCTCAATTTCCATACAAAACGTCGAAATTTGGGCCAAATGTGGCCAAATTCGAGGCTTTCACCGACTCCCATTGGATCCCTTGGCCCTATTTTGTTGTATCCTGTCAGGCTGAGCAAAAAAATGCCCAAGGGCATCAAGCAATTCAGTGGTAAGTACCGATTTTTGCGACAAATGCACAGAAATGCTTAGAATTTGCTTGTAATGTCAATTCTGTGATTATTTCGTCAAATTGGAGCCTTTCACCGAGATTTCTTGGAGCCTTTGGACATATTCTGTTGTAACCTATCAGGCTGAGCACGAAAATGACAAAGACAATTAACAGAGAGGCTGGCAAGTACCGGATTTGGCGACAAAACCCCGTTTTTGGCTCAATTTCCATACAAAACGTCGAAATTTGGGCCAAATGTGGCCAAATTCGAGGCTTTCACCGACTCCCATTGGATCCCTTGGCCCTATTTTGTTGTATCCTGTCAGGCTGAGCACGAAAATGACAAAGACAATCAACAGAGAGGCTGGCAAGTACCGGATTTGGCGACAAAACCCCGTTTTTGGCTCAATTTCCATACAAAACGTCGAAATTTGGGCCAAATGTGGCCAAATTCGAGGCTTTCACCGACTCCCATTGGATCCCTTGGCCCTATTTTGTTGTATCCTGTCAGGCTGAGCAAAAAAATGCCCAAGGGCATCAAGCAATTCAGTGGTAAGTACCGATTTTTGCGACAAATGCACAGAAATGCTTAGAATTTGCTTGTAATGTCAATTCTGTGATTATTTCGTCAAATTGGAGCCTTTCACCGAGATTTCTTGGAGCCTTTGGACATATTCTGTTGTAACCTATCAGGCTGAGCACGAAAATGACAAAGACAATCAACAGAGAGGCTGGCAAGTACCGGATTTGGCGACAAAACCCCGTTTTTGGCTCAATTTCCATACAAAACGTCGAAATTTGGGCCAAATGTGGCCAAATTCGAGGCTTTCACCGACTCCCATTGGATCCCTTGGCCCTATTTTGTTGTATCCTGTCAGGCTGAGCACGAAAATGACAAAGACAATCAACAGAGAGGCTGGCAAGTACCGGATTTGGCGACAAAACCCCGTTTTTGGCTCAATTTCCATACAAAACGTCGAAATTTGGGCCAAATGTGGCCAAATTCGAGGCTTTCACCGACTCCCATTGGATCCCTTGGCCCTATTTTGTTGTATCCTGTCAGGCTGAGCAAAAAAATGCCCAAGGGCATCAAGCAATTCAGTGGTAAGTACCGATTTTTGCGACAAATGCACAGAAATGCTTAGAATTTGCTTGTAATGTCAATTCTGTGATTATTTCGTCAAATTGGAGCCTTTCACCGAGATTTCTTGGAGCCTTTGGACATATTCTGTTGTAACCTATCAGGCTGAGCACGAAAATGACAAAGACAATTAACAGAGAGGCTGGCAAGTACCGGATTTGGCGACAAAACCCCGTTTTTGGCTCAATTTCCATACAAAACGTCGAAATTTGGGCCAAATGTGGCCAAATTCGAGGCTTTCACCGACTCCCATTGGATCCCTTGGCCCTATTTTGTTGTATCCTGTCAGGCTGAGCACGAAAATGACAAAGACAATCAACAGAGAGGCTGGCAAGTACCGGATTTGGCGACAAAACCCCGTTTTTGGCTCAATTTCCATACAAAACGTCGAAATTTGGGCCAAATGTGGCCAAATTCGAGGCTTTCACCGACTCCCATTGGATCCCTTGGCCCTATTTTGTTGTATCCTGTCAGGCTGAGCAAAAAAATGCCCAAGGGCATCAAGCAATTCAGTGGTAAGTACCGATTTTTGCGACAAATGCACAGAAATGCTTAGAATTTGCTTGTAATGTCAATTCTGTGATTATTTCGTCAAATTGGAGCCTTTCACCGAGATTTCTTGGAGCCTTTGGACATATTCTGTTGTAACCTATCAGGCTGAGCACGAAAATGACAAAGACAATTAACAGAGAGGCTGGCAAGTACCGGATTTGGCGACAAAACCCCGTTTTTGGCTCAATTTCCATACAAAACGTCGAAATTTGGGCCAAATGTGGCCAAATTCGAGGCTTTCACCGACTCCCATTGGATCCCTTGGCCCTATTTTGTTGTATCCTGTCAGGCTGAGCACGAAAATGACAAAGACAATCAACAGAGAGGCTGGCAAGTACCGGATTTGGCGACAAAACCCCGTTTTTGGCTCAATTTCCATACAAAACGTCGAAATTTGGGCCAAATGTGGCCAAATTCGAGGCTTTCACCGACTCCCATTGGATCCCTTGGCCCTATTTTGTTGTATCCTGTCAGGCTGAGCAAAAAAATGCCCAAGGGCATCAAGCAATTCAGTGGTAAGTACCGATTTTTGCGACAAATGCACAGAAATGCTTAGAATTTGCTTGTAATGTCAATTCTGTGATTATTTCGTCAAATTGGAGCCTTTCACCGAGATTTCTTGGAGCCTTTGGACATATTCTGTTGTAACCTATCAGGCTGAGCACGAAAATGACAAAGACAATCAACAGAGAGGCTGGCAAGTACCGGATTTGGCGACAAAACCCCGTTTTTGGCTCAATTTCCATACAAAACGTCGAAATTTGGGCCAAATGTGGCCAAATTCGAGGCTTTCACCGACTCCCATTGGATCCCTTGGCCCTATTTTGTTGTATCCTGTCAGGCTGAGCACGAAAATGACAAAGACAATCAACAGAGAGGCTGGCAAGTACCGGATTTGGCGACAAAACCCCGTTTTTGGCTCAATTTCCATACAAAACGTCGAAATTTGGGCCAAATGTGGCCAAATTCGAGGCTTTCACCGACTCCCATTGGATCCCTTGGCCCTATTTTGTTGTATCCTGTCAGGCTGAGCAAAAAAATGCCCAAGGGCATCAAGCAATTCAGTGGTAAGTACCGATTTTTGCGACAAATGCACAGAAATGCTTAGAATTTGCTTGTAATGTCAATTCTGTGATTATTTCGTCAAATTGGAGCCTTTCACCGAGATTTCTTGGAGCCTTTGGACATATTCTGTTGTAACCTATCAGGCTGAGCACGAAAATGACAAAGACAATTAACAGAGAGGCTGGCAAGTACCGGATTTGGCGACAAAACCCCGTTTTTGGCTCAATTTCCATACAAAACGTCGAAATTTGGGCCAAATGTGGCCAAATTCGAGGCTTTCACCGACTCCCATTGGATCCCTTGGCCCTATTTTGTTGTATCCTGTCAGGCTGAGCACGAAAATGACAAAGACAATCAACAGAGAGGCTGGCAAGTACCGGATTTGGCGACAAAACCCCGTTTTTGGCTCAATTTCCATACAAAACGTCGAAATTTGGGCCAAATGTGGCCAAATTCGAGGCTTTCACCGACTCCCATTGGATCCCTTGGCCCTATTTTGTTGTATCCTGTCAGGCTGAGCAAAAAAATGCCCAAGGGCATCAAGCAATTCAGTGGTAAGTACCGATTTTTGCGACAAATGCACAGAAATGCTTAGAATTTGCTTGTAATGTCAATTCTGTGATTATTTCGTCAAATTGGAGCCTTTCACCGAGATTTCTTGGAGCCTTTGGACATATTCTGTTGTAACCTATCAGGCTGAGCACGAAAATGACAAAGACAATCAACAGAGAGGCTGGCAAGTACCGGATTTGGCGACAAAACCCCGTTTTTGGCTCAATTTCCATACAAAACGTCGAAATTTGGGCCAAATGTGGCCAAATTCGAGGCTTTCACCGACTCCCATTGGATCCCTTGGCCCTATTTTGTTGTATCCTGTCAGGCTGAGCACGAAAATGACAAAGACAATCAACAGAGAGGCTGGCAAGTACCGGATTTGGCGACAAAACCCCGTTTTTGGCTCAATTTCCATACAAAACGTCGAAATTTGGGCCAAATGTGGCCAAATTCGAGGCTTTCACCGACTCCCATTGGATCCCTTGGCCCTATTTTGTTGTATCCTGTCAGGCTGAGCAAAAAAATGCCCAAGGGCATCAAGCAATTCAGTGGTAAGTACCGATTTTTGCGACAAATGCACAGAAATGCTTAGAATTTGCTTGTAATGTCAATTCTGTGATTATTTCGTCAAATTGGAGCCTTTCACCGAGATTTCTTGGAGCCTTTGGACATATTCTGTTGTAACCTATCAGGCTGAGCACGAAAATGACAAAGACAATTAACAGAGAGGCTGGCAAGTACCGGATTTGGCGACAAAACCCCGTTTTTGGCTCAATTTCCATACAAAACGTCGAAATTTGGGCCAAATGTGGCCAAATTCGAGGCTTTCACCGACTCCCATTGGATCCCTTCGCCCTATTTTGTTGTATCCTGTCAGGCTGAGCACGAAAATGACAAAGACAATCAACAGAGAGGCTGGCAAGTACCGGATTTGGCGACAAAACCCCGTTTTTGGCTCAATTTCCATACAAAACGTCGAAATTTGGGCCAAATGTGGCCAAATTCGAGGCTTTCACCGACTCCCATTGGATCCCTTGGCCCTATTTTGTTGTATCCTGTCAGGCTGAGCAAAAAAATGCCCAAGGGCATCAAGCAATTCAGTGGTAAGTACCGATTTTTGCGACAAATGCACAGAAATGCTTAGAATTTGCTTGTAATGTCAATTCTGTGATTATTTCGTCAAATTGGAGCCTTTCACCGAGATTTCTTGGAGCCTTTGGACATATTCTGTTGTAACCTATCAGGCTGAGCACGAAAATGACAAAGACAATTAACAGAGAGGCTGGCAAGTACCGGATTTGGCGACAAAACCCCGTTTTTGGCTCAATTTCCATACAAAACGTCGAAATTTGGGCCAAATGTGGCTAAAATTCGAGGCTTTCACCGACTCCCATTAAATCCCTTGGCCCTATTTTGTTGTATCCTGTCAGGCTGAGCACGAAAATGACAAAGACAATCAACAGAGAGGCTGGCAAGTACCGGGTTTGGCGACAAAACCCCGTTTTTGGCTCAATTTCCATACAAAACGTCGAAATTTGGGCCAAATGTGGCCAAATTCGAGGCTTTCACCGACTCCCATTGGATCCCTTGGCCCTATTTTGTTGTATCCTGTCAGGCTGAGCAAAAAAATGCCCAAGGGCATCAAGCAATTCAGTGGTAAGTACCGATTTTTGCGACAAATGCACAGAAATGCTTAGAATTTGCTTGTAATGTCAATTCTGTGATTATTTCGTCAAATTGGAGCCTTTCACCGAGATTTCTTGGAGCCTTTGGACATATTCTGTTGTAACCTATCAGGCTGAGCACGAAAATGACAAAGACAATTAACAGAGAGGCTGGCAAGTACCGGATTTGGCGACAAAACCCCGTTTTTGGCTCAATTTCCATACAAAACGTCGAAATTTGGGCCAAATGTGGCCAAATTCGAGGCTTTCACCGACTCCCATTGGATCCCTTCGCCCTATTTTGTTGTATCCTGTCAGGCTGAGCACGAAAATGACAAAGACAATCAACAGAGAGGCTGGCAAGTACCGGATTTGGCGACAAAACCCCGTTTTTGGCTCAATTTCCATACAAAACGTCGAAATTTGGGCCAAATGTGGCCAAATTCGAGGCTTTCACCGACTCCCATTGGATCCCTTGGCCCTATTTTGTTGTATCCTGTCAGGCTGAGCAAAAAAATGCCCAAGGGCATCAAGCAATTCAGTGGTAAGTACCGATTTTTGCGACAAATGCACAGAAATGCTTAGAATTTGCTTGTAATGTCAATTCTGTGATTATTTCGTCAAATTGGAGCCTTTCACCGAGATTTCTTGGAGCCTTTGGACATATTCTGTTGTAACCTATCAGGCTGAGCACGAAAATGACAAAGACAATTAACAGAGAGGCTGGCAAGTACCGGATTTGGCGACAAAACCCCGTTTTTGGCTCAATTTCCATACAAAACGTCGAAATTTGGGCCAAATGTGGCCAAATTCGAGGCTTTCACCGACTCCCATTGGATCCCTTGGCCCTATTTTGTTGTATCCTGTCAGGCTGAGCACGAAAATGACAAAGACAATCAACAGAGAGGCTGGCAAGTACCGGATTTGGCGACAAAACCCCGTTTTTGGCTCAATTTCCATACAAAACGTCGAAATTTGGGCCAAATGTGGCCAAATTCGAGGCTTTCACCGACTCCCATTGGATCCCTTGGCCCTATTTTGTTGTATCCTGTCAGGCTGAGCAAAAAAATGCCCAAGGGCATCAAGCAATTCAGTGGTAAGTACCGATTTTTGCGACAAATGCACAGAAATGCTTAGAATTTGCTTGTAATGTCAATTCTGTGATTATTTCGTCAAATTGGAGCCTTTCACCGAGATTTCTTGGAGCCTTTGGACATATTCTGTTGTAACCTATCAGGCTGAGCACGAAAATGACAAAGACAATCAACAGAGAGGCTGGCAAGTACCGGATTTGGCGACAAAACCCCGTTTTTGGCTCAATTTCCATACAAAACGTCGAAATTTGGGCCAAATGTGGCCAAATTCGAGGCTTTCACCGACTCCCATTGGATCCCTTGGCCCTATTTTGTTGTATCCTGTCAGGCTGAGCACGAAAATGACAAAGACAATCAACAGAGAGGCTGGCAAGTACCGGATTTGGCGACAAAACCCCGTTTTTGGCTCAATTTCCATACAAAACGTCGAAATTTGGGCCAAATGTGGCCAAATTCGAGGCTTTCACCGACTCCCATTGGATCCCTTGGCCCTATTTTGTTGTATCCTGTCAGGCTGAGCAAAAAAATGCCCAAGGGCATCAAGCAATTCAGTGGTAAGTACCGATTTTTGCGACAAATGCACAGAAATGCTTAGAATTTGCTTGTAATGTCAATTCTGTGATTATTTCGTCAAATTGGAGCCTTTCACCGAGATTTCTTGGAGCCTTTGGACATATTCTGTTGTAACCTATCAGGCTGAGCACGAAAATGACAAAGACAATTAACAGAGAGGCTGGCAAGTACCGGATTTGGCGACAAAACCCCGTTTTTGGCTCAATTTCCATACAAAACGTCGAAATTTGGGCCAAATGTGGCCAAATTCGAGGCTTTCACCGACTCCCATTGGATCCCTTCGCCCTATTTTGTTGTATCCTGTCAGGCTGAGCACGAAAATGACAAAGACAATCAACAGAGAGGCTGGCAAGTACCGGATTTGGCGACAAAACCCCGTTTTTGGCTCAATTTCCATACAAAACGTCGAAATTTGGGCCAAATGTGGCCAAATTCGAGGCTTTCACCGACTCCCATTGGATCCCTTGGCCCTATTTTGTTGTATCCTGTCAGGCTGAGCAAAAAAATGCCCAAGGGCATCAAGCAATTCAGTGGTAAGTACCGATTTTTGCGACAAATGCACAGAAATGCTTAGAATTTGCTTGTAATGTCAATTCTGTGATTATTTCGTCAAATTGGAGCCTTTCACCGAGATTTCTTGGAGCCTTTGGACATATTCTGTTGTAACCTATCAGGCTGAGCACGAAAATGACAAAGACAATTAACAGAGAGGCTGGCAAGTACCGGATTTGGCGACAAAACCCCGTTTTTGGCTCAATTTCCATACAAAACGTCGAAATTTGGGCCAAATGTGGCTAAAATTCGAGGCTTTCACCGACTCCCATTAAATCCCTTGGCCCTATTTTGTTGTATCCTGTCAGGCTGAGCACGAAAATGACAAAGACAATCAACAGAGAGGCTGGCAAGTACCGGGTTTGGCGACAAAACCCCGTTTTTGGCTCAATTTCCATACAAAACGTCGAAATTTGGGCCAAATGTGGCCAAATTCGAGGCTTTCACCGACTCCCATTGGATCCCTTGGCCCTATTTTGTTGTATCCTGTCAGGCTGAGCAAAAAAATGCCCAAGGGCATCAAGCAATTCAGTGGTAAGTACCGATTTTTGCGACAAATGCACAGAAATGCTTAGAATTTGCTTGTAATGTCAATTCTGTGATTATTTCGTCAAATTGGAGCCTTTCACCGAGATTTCTTGGAGCCTTTGGACATATTCTGTTGTAACCTATCAGGCTGAGCACGAAAATGACAAAGACAATTAACAGAGAGGCTGGCAAGTACCGGATTTGGCGACAAAACCCCGTTTTTGGCTCAATTTCCATACAAAACGTCGAAATTTGGGCCAAATGTGGCTAAAATTCGAGGCTTTCACCGACTCCCATTAAATCCCTTGGCCCTATTTTGTTGTATCCTGTCAGGCTGAGCACGAAAATGACAAAGACAATCAACAGAGAGGCTGGCAAGTACCGGGTTTGGCGACAAAACCCCGTTTTTGGCTCAATTTCCATACAAAACGTCGAAATTTGGGCCAAATGTGGCCAAATTCGAGGCTTTCACCGACTCCCATTGGATCCCTTGGCCCTATTTTGTTGTATCCTGTCAGGCTGAGCAAAAAAATGCCCAAGGGCATCAAGCAATTCAGTGGTAAGTACCGATTTTTGCGACAAATGCACAGAAATGCTTAGAATTTGCTTGTAATGTCAATTCTGTGATTATTTCGTCAAATTGGAGCCTTTCACCGAGATTTCTTGGAGCCTTTGGACATATTCTGTTGTAACCTATCAGGCTGAGCACGAAAATGACAAAGACAATTAACAGAGAGGCTGGCAAGTACCGGATTTGGCGACAAAACCCCGTTTTTGGCTCAATTTCCATACAAAACGTCGAAATTTGGGCCAAATGTGGCTAAAATTCGAGGCTTTCACCGACTCCCATTAAATCCCTTGGCCCTATTTTGTTGTATCCTGTCAGGCTGAGCACGAAAATGACAAAGACAATCAACAGAGAGGCTGGCAAGTACCGGGTTTGGCGACAAAACCCCGTTTTTGGCTCAATTTCCATACAAAACGTCGAAATTTGGGCCAAATGTGGCCAAATTCGAGGCTTTCACCGACTCCCATTGGATCCCTTGGCCCTATTTTGTTGTATCCTGTCAGGCTGAGCAAAAAAATGCCCAAGGGCATCAAGCAATTCAGTGGTAAGTACCGATTTTTGCGACAAATGCACAGAAATGCTTAGAATTTGCTTGTAATGTCAATTCTGTGATTATTTCGTCAAATTGGAGCCTTTCACCGAGATTTCTTGGAGCCTTTGGACATATTCTGTTGTAACCTATCAGGCAGAGCACGAAAATGACAAAGACAATTAACAGAGAGGCTGGCAAGTACCGGATTTGGCGACAAAACCCCGTTTTTGGCTCAATTTCCATACAAAACGTCGAAATTTGGGCCAAATGTGGCCAAATTCGAGGCTTTCACCGACTCCCATTGGATCCCTTGGCCCTATTTTGTTGTATCCTGTCAGGCTGAGCACGAAAATGACAAAGACAATCAACAGAGAGGCTGGCAAGTACCGGATTTGGCGACAAAACCCCGTTTTTGGCTCAATTTCCATACAAAACGTCGAAATTTGGGCCAAATGTGGCCAAATTCGAGGCTTTCACCGACTCCCATTGGATCCCTTGGCCCTATTTTGTTGTATCCTGTCAGGCTGAGCAAAAAAATGCCCAAGGGCATCAAGCAATTCAGTGGTAAGTACCGATTTTTGCGACAAATGCACAGAAATGCTTAGAATTTGCTTGTAATGTCAATTCTGTGATTATTTCGTCAAATTGGAGCCTTTCACCGAGATTTCTTGGAGCCTTTGGACATATTCTGTTGTAACCTATCAGGCTGAGCACGAAAATGACAAAGACAATCAACAGAGAGGCTGGCAAGTACCGGATTTGGCGACAAAACCCCGTTTTTGGCTCAATTTCCATACAAAACGTCGAAATTTGGGCCAAATGTGGCCAAATTCGAGGCTTTCACCGACTCCCATTGGATCCCTTGGCCCTATTTTGTTGTATCCTGTCAGGCTGAGCACGAAAATGACAAAGACAATCAACAGAGAGGCTGGCAAGTACCGGATTTGGCGACAAAACCCCGTTTTTGGCTCAATTTCCATACAAAACGTCGAAATTTGGGCCAAATGTGGCCAAATTCGAGGCTTTCACCGACTCCCATTGGATCCCTTGGCCCTATTTTGTTGTATCCTGTCAGGCTGAGCAAAAAAATGCCCAAGGGCATCAAGCAATTCAGTGGTAAGTACCGATTTTTGCGACAAATGCACAGAAATGCTTAGAATTTGCTTGTAATGTCAATTCTGTGATTATTTCGTCAAATTGGAGCCTTTCACCGAGATTTCTTGGAGCCTTTGGACATATTCTGTTGTAACCTATCAGGCTGAGCACGAAAATGACAAAGACAATTAACAGAGAGGCTGGCAAGTACCGGATTTGGCGACAAAACCCCGTTTTTGGCTCAATTTCCATACAAAACGTCGAAATTTGGGCCAAATGTGGCCAAATTCGAGGCTTTCACCGACTCCCATTGGATCCCTTGGCCCTATTTTGTTGTATCCTGTCAGGCTGAGCACGAAAATGACAAAGACAATCAACAGAGAGGCTGGCAAGTACCGGATTTGGCGACAAAACCCCGTTTTTGGCTCAATTTCCATACAAAACGTCGAAATTTGGGCCAAATGTGGCCAAATTCGAGGCTTTCACCGACTCCCATTGGATCCCTTGGCCCTATTTTGTTGTATCCTGTCAGGCTGAGCAAAAAAATGCCCAAGGGCATCAAGCAATTCAGTGGTAAGTACCGATTTTTGCGACAAATGCACAGAAATGCTTAGAATTTGCTTGTAATGTCAATTCTGTGATTATTTCGTCAAATTGGAGCCTTTCACCGAGATTTCTTGGAGCCTTTGGACATATTCTGTTGTAACCTATCAGGCTGAGCACGAAAATGACAAAGACAATTAACAGAGAGGCTGGCAAGTACCGGATTTGGCGACAAAACCCCGTTTTTGGCTCAATTTCCATACAAAACGTCGAAATTTGGGCCAAATGTGGCCAAATTCGAGGCTTTCACCGACTCCCATTGGATCCCTTCGCCCTATTTTGTTGTATCCTGTCAGGCTGAGCACGAAAATGACAAAGACAATCAACAGAGAGGCTGGCAAGTACCGGATTTGGCGACAAAACCCCGTTTTTGGCTCAATTTCCATACAAAACGTCGAAATTTGGGCCAAATGTGGCCAAATTCGAGGCTTTCACCGACTCCCATTGGATCCCTTGGCCCTATTTTGTTGTATCCTGTCAGGCTGAGCAAAAAAATGCCCAAGGGCATCAAGCAATTCAGTGGTAAGTACCGATTTTTGCGACAAATGCACAGAAATGCTTAGAATTTGCTTGTAATGTCAATTCTGTGATTATTTCGTCAAATTGGAGCCTTTCACCGAGATTTCTTGGAGCCTTTGGACATATTCTGTTGTAACCTATCAGGCTGAGCACGAAAATGACAAAGACAATCAACAGAGAGGCTGGCAAGTACCGGATTTGGCGACAAAACCCCGTTTTTGGCTCAATTTCCATACAAAACGTCGAAATTTGGGCCAAATGTGGCCAAATTCGAGGCTTTCACCGACTCCCATTGGATCCCTTGGCCCTATTTTGTTGTATCCTGTCAGGCTGAGCACGAAAATGACAAAGACAATCAACAGAGAGGCTGGCAAGTACCGGATTTGGCGACAAAACCCCGTTTTTGGCTCAATTTCCATACAAAACGTCGAAATTTGGGCCAAATGTGGCCAAATTCGAGGCTTTCACCGACTCCCATTGGATCCCTTGGCCCTATTTTGTTGTATCCTGTCAGGCTGAGCAAAAAAATGCCCAAGGGCATCAAGCAATTCAGTGGTAAGTACCGATTTTTGCGACAAATGCACAGAAATGCTTAGAATTTGCTTGTAATGTCAATTCTGTGATTATTTCGTCAAATTGGAGCCTTTCACCGAGATTTCTTGGAGCCTTTGGACATATTCTGTTGTAACCTATCAGGCTGAGCACGAAAATGACAAAGACAATTAACAGAGAGGCTGGCAAGTACCGGATTTGGCGACAAAACCCCGTTTTTGGCTCAATTTCCATACAAAACGTCGAAATTTGGGCCAAATGTGGCCAAATTCGAGGCTTTCACCGACTCCCATTGGATCCCTTGGCCCTATTTTGTTGTATCCTGTCAGGCTGAGCACGAAAATGACAAAGACAATCAACAGAGAGGCTGGCAAGTACCGGATTTGGCGACAAAACCCCGTTTTTGGCTCAATTTCCATACAAAACGTCGAAATTTGGGCCAAATGTGGCCAAATTCGAGGCTTTCACCGACTCCCATTGGATCCCTTGGCCCTATTTTGTTGTATCCTGTCAGGCTGAGCAAAAAAATGCCCAAGGGCATCAAGCAATTCAGTGGTAAGTACCGATTTTTGCGACAAATGCACAGAAATGCTTAGAATTTGCTTGTAATGTCAATTCTGTGATTATTTCGTCAAATTGGAGCCTTTCACCGAGATTTCTTGGAGCCTTTGGACATATTCTGTTGTAACCTATCAGGCTGAGCACGAAAATGACAAAGACAATCAACAGAGAGGCTGGCAAGTACCGGATTTGGCGACAAAACCCCGTTTTTGGCTCAATTTCCATACAAAACGTCGAAATTTGGGCCAAATGTGGCCAAATTCGAGGCTTTCACCGACTCCCATTGGATCCCTTGGCCCTATTTTGTTGTATCCTGTCAGGCTGAGCACGAAAATGACAAAGACAATCAACAGAGAGGCTGGCAAGTACCGGATTTGGCGACAAAACCCCGTTTTTGGCTCAATTTCCATACAAAACGTCGAAATTTGGGCCAAATGTGGCCAAATTCGAGGCTTTCACCGACTCCCATTGGATCCCTTGGCCCTATTTTGTTGTATCCTGTCAGGCTGAGCAAAAAAATGCCCAAGGGCATCAAGCAATTCAGTGGTAAGTACCGATTTTTGCGACAAATGCACAGAAATGCTTAGAATTTGCTTGTAATGTCAATTCTGTGATTATTTCGTCAAATTGGAGCCTTTCACCGAGATTTCTTGGAGCCTTTGGACATATTCTGTTGTAACCTATCAGGCTGAGCACGAAAATGACAAAGACAATTAACAGAGAGGCTGGCAAGTACCGGATTTGGCGACAAAACCCCGTTTTTGGCTCAATTTCCATACAAAACGTCGAAATTTGGGCCAAATGTGGCCAAATTCGAGGCTTTCACCGACTCCCATTGGATCCCTTCGCCCTATTTTGTTGTATCCTGTCAGGCTGAGCACGAAAATGACAAAGACAATCAACAGAGAGGCTGGCAAGTACCGGATTTGGCGACAAAACCCCGTTTTTGGCTCAATTTCCATACAAAACGTCGAAATTTGGGCCAAATGTGGCCAAATTCGAGGCTTTCACCGACTCCCATTGGATCCCTTGGCCCTATTTTGTTGTATCCTGTCAGGCTGAGCAAAAAAATGCCCAAGGGCATCAAGCAATTCAGTGGTAAGTACCGATTTTTGCGACAAATGCACAGAAATGCTTAGAATTTGCTTGTAATGTCAATTCTGTGATTATTTCGTCAAATTGGAGCCTTTCACCGAGATTTCTTGGAGCCTTTGGACATATTCTGTTGTAACCTATCAGGCTGAGCACGAAAATGACAAAGACAATTAACAGAGAGGCTGGCAAGTACCGGATTTGGCGACAAAACCCCGTTTTTGGCTCAATTTCCATACAAAACGTCGAAATTTGGGCCAAATGTGGCTAAAATTCGAGGCTTTCACCGACTCCCATTAAATCCCTTGGCCCTATTTTGTTGTATCCTGTCAGGCTGAGCACGAAAATGACAAAGACAATCAACAGAGAGGCTGGCAAGTACCGGGTTTGGCGACAAAACCCCGTTTTTGGCTCAATTTCCATACAAAACGTCGAAATTTGGGCCAAATGTGGCCAAATTCGAGGCTTTCACCGACTCCCATTGGATCCCTTGGCCCTATTTTGTTGTATCCTGTCAGGCTGAGCAAAAAAATGCCCAAGGGCATCAAGCAATTCAGTGGTAAGTACCGATTTTTGCGACAAATGCACAGAAATGCTTAGAATTTGCTTGTAATGTCAATTCTGTGATTATTTCGTCAAATTGGAGCCTTTCACCGAGATTTCTTGGAGCCTTTGGACATATTCTGTTGTAACCTATCAGGCTGAGCACGAAAATGACAAAGACAATTAACAGAGAGGCTGGCAAGTACCGGATTTGGCGACAAAACCCCGTTTTTGGCTCAATTTCCATACAAAACGTCGAAATTTGGGCCAAATGTGGCCAAATTCGAGGCTTTCACCGACTCCCATTGGATCCCTTCGCCCTATTTTGTTGTATCCTGTCAGGCTGAGCACGAAAATGACAAAGACAATCAACAGAGAGGCTGGCAAGTACCGGATTTGGCGACAAAACCCCGTTTTTGGCTCAATTTCCATACAAAACGTCGAAATTTGGGCCAAATGTGGCCAAATTCGAGGCTTTCACCGACTCCCATTGGATCCCTTGGCCCTATTTTGTTGTATCCTGTCAGGCTGAGCAAAAAAATGCCCAAGGGCATCAAGCAATTCAGTGGTAAGTACCGATTTTTGCGACAAATGCACAGAAATGCTTAGAATTTGCTTGTAATGTCAATTCTGTGATTATTTCGTCAAATTGGAGCCTTTCACCGAGATTTCTTGGAGCCTTTGGACATATTCTGTTGTAACCTATCAGGCTGAGCACGAAAATGACAAAGACAATCAACAGAGAGGCTGGCAAGTACCGGATTTGGCGACAAAACCCCGTTTTTGGCTCAATTTCCATACAAAACGTCGAAATTTGGGCCAAATGTGGCCAAATTCGAGGCTTTCACCAACTCCCATTGGATCCCTTGGCCCTATTTTGTTGTATCCTGTCAGGCTGAGCACGAAAATGACAAAGACAATCAACAGAGAGGCTGGCAAGTACCGGATTTGGCGACAAAACCCCGTTTTTGGCTCAATTTCCATACAAAACGTCGAAATTTGGGCCAAATGTGGCCAAATTCGAGGCTTTCACCGACTCCCATTGGATCCCTTGGCCCTATTTTGTTGTATCCTGTCAGGCTGAGCAAAAAAATGCCCAAGGGCATCAAGCAATTCAGTGGTAAGTACCGATTTTTGCGACAAATGCACAGAAATGCTTAGAATTTGCTTGTAATGTCAATTCTGTGATTATTTCGTCAAATTGGAGCCTTTCACCGAGATTTCTTGGAGCCTTTGGACATATTCTGTTGTAACCTATCAGGCTGAGCACGAAAATGACAAAGACAATCAACAGAGAGGCTGGCAAGTACCGGATTTGGCGACAAAACCCCGTTTTTGGCTCAATTTCCATACAAAACGTCGAAATTTGGGCCAAATGTGGCCAAATTCGAGGCTTTCACCGACTCCCATTGGATCCCTTGGCCCTATTTTGTTGTATCCTGTCAGGCTGAGCACGAAAATGGCAAAGACAATCAACAGAGAGGCTGGCAAGTACCGGATTTGGCGACAAAACCCCGTTTTTGGCTCAATTTCCATACAAAACGTCGAACTTTGGGCCAAATGTGGCCAAATTCGAGGCTTTCACCAACTCCCATTGGATCCCTTGGCCCTATTTTGTTGTATCCTGTCAGGCTGAGCAAAAAAATGCCCAAGGGCATCAAGCAATTCAGTGGTAAGTACCGATTTTTGCGACAAATGCACAGAAATGCTTAGAATTTGCTTGTAATGTCAATTCTGTGATTATTTCGTCAAATTGGAGCCTTTCACCGAGATTTCTTGGAGCCTTTGGACATATTCTGTTGTAACCTATCAGGCTGAGCACGAAAATGACAAAGACAATTAACAGAGAGGCTGGCAAGTACCGGATTTGGCGACAAAACCCCGTTTTTGGCTCAATTTCCATACAAAACGTCGAAATTTGGGCCAAATGTGGCCAAATTCGAGGCTTTCACCGACTCCCATTGGATCCCTTGGCCCTATTTTGTTGTATCCTGTCAGGCTGAGCACGAAAATGACAAAGACAATCAACAGAGAGGCTGGCAAGTACCGGATTTGGCGACAAAACCCCGTTTTTGGCTCAATTTCCATACAAAACGTCGAAATTTGGGCCAAATGTGGCCAAATTCGAGGCTTTCACCGACTCCCATTGGATCCCTTGGCCCTATTTTGTTGTATCCTGTCAGGCTGAGCAAAAAAATGCCCAAGGGCATCAAGCAATTCAGTGGTAAGTACCGATTTTTGCGACAAATGCACAGAAATGCTTAGAATTTGCTTGTAATGTCAATTCTGTGATTATTTCGTCAAATTGGAGCCTTTCACCGAGATTTCTTGGAGCCTTTGGACATATTCTGTTGTAACCTATCAGGCTGAGCACGAAAATGACAAAGACAATTAACAGAGAGGCTGGCAAGTACCGGATTTGGCGACAAAACCCCGTTTTTGGCTCAATTTCCATACAAAACGTCGAAATTTGGGCCAAATGTGGCCAAATTCGAGGCTTTCACCGACTCCCATTGGATCCCTTGGCCCTATTTTGTTGTATCCTGTCAGGCTGAGCACGAAAATGACAAAGACAATCAACAGAGAGGCTGGCAAGTACCGGATTTGGCGACAAAACCCCGTTTTTGGCTCAATTTCCATACAAAACGTCGAAATTTGGGCCAAATGTGGCCAAATTCGAGGCTTTCACCGACTCCCATTGGATCCCTTGGCCCTATTTTGTTGTATCCTGTCAGGCTGAGCAAAAAAATGCCCAAGGGCATCAAGCAATTCAGTGGTAAGTACCGATTTTTGCGACAAATGCACAGAAATGCTTAGAATTTGCTTGTAATGTCAATTCTGTGATTATTTCGTCAAATTGGAGCCTTTCACCGAGATTTCTTGGAGCCTTTGGACATATTCTGTTGTAACCTATCAGGCTGAGCACGAAAATGACAAAGACAATCAACAGAGAGGCTGGCAAGTACCGGATTTGGCGACAAAACCCCGTTTTTGGCTCAATTTCCATACAAAACGTCGAAATTTGGGCCAAATGTGGCCAAATTCGAGGCTTTCACCGACTCCCATTGGATCCCTTGGCCCTATTTTGTTGTATCCTGTCAGGCTGAGCACGAAAATGACAAAGACAATCAACAGAGAGGCTGGCAAGTACCGGATTTGGCGACAAAACCCCGTTTTTGGCTCAATTTCCATACAAAACGTCGAAATTTGGGCCAAATGTGGCCAAATTCGAGGCTTTCACCGACTCCCATTGGATCCCTTGGCCCTATTTTGTTGTATCCTGTCAGGCTGAGCAAAAAAATGCCCAAGGGCATCAAGCAATTCAGTGGTAAGTACCGATTTTTGCGACAAATGCACAGAAATGCTTAGAATTTGCTTGTAATGTCAATTCTGTGATTATTTCGTCAAATTGGAGCCTTTCACCGAGATTTCTTGGAGCCTTTGGACATATTCTGTTGTAACCTATCAGGCTGAGCACGAAAATGACAAAGACAATTAACAGAGAGGCTGGCAAGTACCGGATTTGGCGACAAAACCCCGTTTTTGGCTCAATTTCCATACAAAACGTCGAAATTTGGGCCAAATGTGGCCAAATTCGAGGCTTTCACCGACTCCCATTGGATCCCTTGGCCCTATTTTGTTGTATCCTGTCAGGCTGAGCACGAAAATGACAAAGACAATCAACAGAGAGGCTGGCAAGTACCGGATTTGGCGACAAAACCCCGTTTTTGGCTCAATTTCCATACAAAACGTCGAAATTTGGGCCAAATGTGGCCAAATTCGAGGCTTTCACCGACTCCCATTGGATCCCTTGGCCCTATTTTGTTGTATCCTGTCAGGCTGAGCAAAAAAATGCCCAAGGGCATCAAGCAATTCAGTGGTAAGTACCGATTTTTGCGACAAATGCACAGAAATGCTTAGAATTTGCTTGTAATGTCAATTCTGTGATTATTTCGTCAAATTGGAGCCTTTCACCGAGATTTCTTGGAGCCTTTGGACATATTCTGTTGTAACCTATCAGGCTGAGCACGAAAATGACAAAGACAATCAACAGAGAGGCTGGCAAGTACCGGATTTGGCGACAAAACCCCGTTTTTGGCTCAATTTCCATACAAAACGTCGAAATTTGGGCCAAATGTGGCCAAATTCGAGGCTTTCACCGACTCCCATTGGATCCCTTGGCCCTATTTTGTTGTATCCTGTCAGGCTGAGCACGAAAATGACAAAGACAATCAACAGAGAGGCTGGCAAGTACCGGATTTGGCGACAAAACCCCGTTTTTGGCTCAATTTCCATACAAAACGTCGAAATTTGGGCCAAATGTGGCCAAATTCGAGGCTTTCACCGACTCCCATTGGATCCCTTGGCCCTATTTTGTTGTATCCTGTCAGGCTGAGCAAAAAAATGCCCAAGGGCATCAAGCAATTCAGTGGTAAGTACCGATTTTTGCGACAAATGCACAGAAATGCTTAGAATTTGCTTGTAATGTCAATTCTGTGATTATTTCGTCAAATTGGAGCCTTTCACCGAGATTTCTTGGAGCCTTTGGACATATTCTGTTGTAACCTATCAGGCTGAGCACGAAAATGACAAAGACAATTAACAGAGAGGCTGGCAAGTACCGGATTTGGCGACAAAACCCCGTTTTTGGCTCAATTTCCATACAAAACGTCGAAATTTGGGCCAAATGTGGCCAAATTCGAGGCTTTCACCGACTCCCATTGGATCCCTTGGCCCTATTTTGTTGTATCCTGTCAGGCTGAGCACGAAAATGACAAAGACAATCAACAGAGAGGCTGGCAAGTACCGGATTTGGCGACAAAACCCCGTTTTTGGCTCAATTTCCATACAAAACGTCGAAATTTGGGCCAAATGTGGCCAAATTCGAGGCTTTCACCGACTCCCATTGGATCCCTTGGCCCTATTTTGTTGTATCCTGTCAGGCTGAGCAAAAAAATGCCCAAGGGCATCAAGCAATTCAGTGGTAAGTACCGATTTTTGCGACAAATGCACAGAAATGCTTAGAATTTGCTTGTAATGTCAATTCTGTGATTATTTCGTCAAATTGGAGCCTTTCACCGAGATTTCTTGGAGCCTTTGGACATATTCTGTTGTAACCTATCAGGCTGAGCACGAAAATGACAAAGACAATCAACAGAGAGGCTGGCAAGTACCGGATTTGGCGACAAAACCCCGTTTTTGGCTCAATTTCCATACAAAACGTCGAAATTTGGGCCAAATGTGGCCAAATTCGAGGCTTTCACCGACTCCCATTGGATCCCTTGGCCCTATTTTGTTGTATCCTGTCAGGCTGAGCACGAAAATGACAAAGACAATCAACAGAGAGGCTGGCAAGTACCGGATTTGGCGACAAAACCCCGTTTTTGGCTCAATTTCCATACAAAACGTCGAAATTTGGGCCAAATGTGGCCAAATTCGAGGCTTTCACCGACTCCCATTGGATCCCTTGGCCCTATTTTGTTGTATCCTGTCAGGCTGAGCAAAAAAATGCCCAAGGGCATCAAGCAATTCAGTGGTAAGTACCGATTTTTGCGACAAATGCACAGAAATGCTTAGAATTTGCTTGTAATGTCAATTCTGTGATTATTTCGTCAAATTGGAGCCTTTCACCGAGATTTCTTGGAGCCTTTGGACATATTCTGTTGTAACCTATCAGGCTGAGCACGAAAATGACAAAGACAATTAACAGAGAGGCTGGCAAGTACCGGATTTGGCGACAAAACCCCGTTTTTGGCTCAATTTCCATACAAAACGTCGAAATTTGGGCCAAATGTGGCCAAATTCGAGGCTTTCACCGACTCCCATTGGATCCCTTCGCCCTATTTTGTTGTATCCTGTCAGGCTGAGCACGAAAATGACAAAGACAATCAACAGAGAGGCTGGCAAGTACCGGATTTGGCGACAAAACCCCGTTTTTGGCTCAATTTCCATACAAAACGTCGAAATTTGGGCCAAATGTGGCCAAATTCGAGGCTTTCACCGACTCCCATTGGATCCCTTGGCCCTATTTTGTTGTATCCTGTCAGGCTGAGCAAAAAAATGCCCAAGGGCATCAAGCAATTCAGTGGTAAGTACCGATTTTTGCGACAAATGCACAGAAATGCTTAGAATTTGCTTGTAATGTCAATTCTGTGATTATTTCGTCAAATTGGAGCCTTTCACCGAGATTTCTTGGAGCCTTTGGACATATTCTGTTGTAACCTATCAGGCTGAGCACGAAAATGACAAAGACAATTAACAGAGAGGCTGGCAAGTACCGGATTTGGCGACAAAACCCCGTTTTTGGCTCAATTTCCATACAAAACGTCGAAATTTGGGCCAAATGTGGCTAAAATTCGAGGCTTTCACCGACTCCCATTAAATCCCTTGGCCCTATTTTGTTGTATCCTGTCAGGCTGAGCACGAAAATGACAAAGACAATCAACAGAGAGGCTGGCAAGTACCGGGTTTGGCGACAAAACCCCGTTTTTGGCTCAATTTCCATACAAAACGTCGAAATTTGGGCCAAATGTGGCCAAATTCGAGGCTTTCACCGACTCCCATTGGATCCCTTGGCCCTATTTTGTTGTATCCTGTCAGGCTGAGCAAAAAAATGCCCAAGGGCATCAAGCAATTCAGTGGTAAGTACCGATTTTTGCGACAAATGCACAGAAATGCTTAGAATTTGCTTGTAATGTCAATTCTGTGATTATTTCGTCAAATTGGAGCCTTTCACCGAGATTTCTTGGAGCCTTTGGACATATTCTGTTGTAACCTATCAGGCTGAGCACGAAAATGACAAAGACAATTAACAGAGAGGCTGGCAAGTACCGGATTTGGCGACAAAACCCCGTTTTTGGCTCAATTTCCATACAAAACGTCGAAATTTGGGCCAAATGTGGCCAAATTCGAGGCTTTCACCGACTCCCATTGGATCCCTTCGCCCTATTTTGTTGTATCCTGTCAGGCTGAGCACGAAAATGACAAAGACAATTAACAGAGAGGCTGGCAAGTACCGGATTTGGCGACAAAACCCCGTTTTTGGCTCAATTTCCATACAAAACGTCGAAATTTGGGCCAAATGTGGCCAAATTCGAGGCTTTCACCGACTCCCATTGGATCCCTTGGCCCTATTTTGTTGTATCCTGTCAGGCTGAGCAAAAAAATGCCCAAGGGCATCAAGCAATTCAGTGGTAAGTACCGATTTTTGCGACAAATGCACAGAAATGCTTAGAATTTGCTTGTAATGTCAATTCTGTGATTATTTCGTCAAATTGGAGCCTTTCACCGAGATTTCTTGGAGCCTTTGGACATATTCTGTTGTAACCTATCAGGCTGAGCACGAAAATGACAAAGACAATTAACAGAGAGGCTGGCAAGTACCGGATTTGGCGACAAAACCCCGTTTTTGGCTCAATTTCCATACAAAACGTCGAAATTTGGGCCAAATGTGGCCAAATTCGAGGCTTTCACCGACTCCCATTGGATCCCTTCGCCCTATTTTGTTGTATCCTGTCAGGCTGAGCACGAAAATGACAAAGACAATCAACAGAGAGGCTGGCAAGTACCGGATTTGGCGACAAAACCCCGTTTTTGGCTCAATTTCCATACAAAACGTCGAAATTTGGGCCAAATGTGGCCAAATTCGAGGCTTTCACCGACTCCCATTGGATCCCTTGGCCCTATTTTGTTGTATCCTGTCAGGCTGAGCAAAAAAATGCCCAAGGGCATCAAGCAATTCAGTGGTAAGTACCGATTTTTGCGACAAATGCACAGAAATGCTTAGAATTTGCTTGTAATGTCAATTCTGTGATTATTTCGTCAAATTGGAGCCTTTCACCGAGATTTCTTGGAGCCTTTGGACATATTCTGTTGTAACCTATCAGGCTGAGCACGAAAATGACAAAGACAATTAACAGAGAGGCTGGCAAGTACCGGATTTGGCGACAAAACCCCGTTTTTGGCTCAATTTCCATACAAAACGTCGAAATTTGGGCCAAATGTGGCTAAAATTCGAGGCTTTCACCGACTCCCATTAAATCCCTTGGCCCTATTTTGTTGTATCCTGTCAGGCTGAGCACGAAAATGACAAAGACAATCAACAGAGAGGCTGGCAAGTACCGGGTTTGGCGACAAAACCCCGTTTTTGGCTCAATTTCCATACAAAACGTCGAAATTTGGGCCAAATGTGGCCAAATTCGAGGCTTTCACCGACTCCCATTGGATCCCTTGGCCCTATTTTGTTGTATCCTGTCAGGCTGAGCAAAAAAATGCCCAAGGGCATCAAGCAATTCAGTGGTAAGTACCGATTTTTGCGACAAATGCACAGAAATGCTTAGAATTTGCTTGTAATGTCAATTCTGTGATTATTTCGTCAAATTGGAGCCTTTCACCGAGATTTCTTGGAGCCTTTGGACATATTCTGTTGTAACCTATCAGGCTGAGCACGAAAATGACAAAGACAATTAACAGAGAGGCTGGCAAGTACCGGATTTGGCGACAAAACCCCGTTTTTGGCTCAATTTCCATACAAAACGTCGAAATTTGGGCCAAATGTGGCCAAATTCGAGGCTTTCACCGACTCCCATTGGATCCCTTCGCCCTATTTTGTTGTATCCTGTCAGGCTGAGCACGAAAATGACAAAGACAATCAACAGAGAGGCTGGCAAGTACCGGATTTGGCGACAAAACCCCGTTTTTGGCTCAATTTCCATACAAAACGTCGAAATTTGGGCCAAATGTGGCCAAATTCGAGGCTTTCACCAACTCCCATTGGATCCCTTGGCCCTATTTTGTTGTATCCTGTCAGGCTGAGCAAAAAAATGCCCAAGGGCATCAAGCAATTCAGTGGTAAGTACCGATTTTTGCGACAAATGCACAGAAATGCTTAGAATTTGCTTGTAATGTCAATTCTGTGATTATTTCGTCAAATTGGAGCCTTTCACCGAGATTTCTTGGAGCCTTTGGACATATTCTGTTGTAACCTATCAGGCTGAGCACGAAAATGACAAAGACAATTAACAGAGAGGCTGGCAAGTACCGGATTTGGCGACAAAACCCCGTTTTTGGCTCAATTTCCATACAAAACGTCGAAATTTGGGCCAAATGTGGCCAAATTCGAGGCTTTCACCGACTCCCATTGGATCCCTTGGCCCTATTTTGTTGTATCCTGTCAGGCTGAGCACGAAAATGACAAAGACAATCAACAGAGAGGCTGGCAAGTACCGGATTTGGCGACAAAACCCCGTTTTTGGCTCAATTTCCATACAAAACGTCGAAATTTGGGCCAAATGTGGCCAAATTCGAGGCTTTCACCGACTCCCATTGGATCCCTTGGCCCTATTTTGTTGTATCCTGTCAGGCTGAGCAAAAAAATGCCCAAGGGCATCAAGCAATTCAGTGGTAAGTACCGATTTTTGCGACAAATGCACAGAAATGCTTAGAATTTGCTTGTAATGTCAATTCTGTGATTATTTCGTCAAATTGGAGCCTTTCACCGAGATTTCTTGGAGCCTTTGGACATATTCTGTTGTAACCTATCAGGCTGAGCACGAAAATGACAAAGACAATCAACAGAGAGGCTGGCAAGTACCGGATTTGGCGACAAAACCCCGTTTTTGGCTCAATTTCCATACAAAACGTCGAAATTTGGGCCAAATGTGGCCAAATTCGAGGCTTTCACCGACTCCCATTGGATCCCTTGGCCCTATTTTGTTGTATCCTGTCAGGCTGAGCACGAAAATGGCAAAGACAATCAACAGAGAGGCTGGCAAGTACCGGATTTGGCGACAAAACCCCGTTTTTGGCTCAATTTCCATACAAAACGTCGAACTTTGGGCCAAATGTGGCCAAATTCGAGGCTTTCACCAACTCCCATTGGATCCCTTGGCCCTATTTTGTTGTATCCTGTCAGGCTGAGCAAAAAAATGCCCAAGGGCATCAAGCAATTCAGTGGTAAGTACCGATTTTTGCGACAAATGCACAGAAATGCTTAGAATTTGCTTGTAATGTCAATTCTGTGATTATTTCGTCAAATTGGAGCCTTTCACCGAGATTTCTTGGAGCCTTTGGACATATTCTGTTGTAACCTATCAGGCTGAGCACGAAAATGACAAAGACAATTAACAGAGAGGCTGGCAAGTACCGGATTTGGCGACAAAACCCCGTTTTTGGCTCAATTTCCATACAAAACGTCGAAATTTGGGCCAAATGTGGCCAAATTCGAGGCTTTCACCGACTCCCATTGGATCCCTTGGCCCTATTTTGTTGTATCCTGTCAGGCTGAGCACGAAAATGACAAAGACAATCAACAGAGAGGCTGGCAAGTACCGGATTTGGCGACAAAACCCCGTTTTTGGCTCAATTTCCATACAAAACGTCGAAATTTGGGCCAAATGTGGCCAAATTCAAGACTTTCACCGACTCCCATTGGATCCCTTGGCCCTATTTTGTTGTATCCTGTCAGGCTGAGCAAAAAAATGCCCAAGGGCATCAAGCAATTCAGTGGTAAGTACCGATTTTTGCGACAAATGCACAGAAATGCTTAGAATTTGCTTGTAATGTCAATTCTGTGATTATTTCGTCAAATTGGAGCCTTTCACCGAGATTTCTTGGAGCCTTTGGACATATTCTGTTGTAACCTATCAGGCAGAGCACGAAAATGACAAAGACAATTAACAGAGAGGCTGGCAAGTACCGGATTTGGCGACAAAACCCCGTTTTTGGCTCAATTTCCATACAAAACGTCGAAATTTGGGCCAAATGTGGCCAAATTCGAGGCTTTCACCGACTCCCATTGGATCCCTTGGCCCTATTTTGTTGTATCCTGTCAGGCTGAGCACGAAAATGACAAAGACAATCAACAGAGAGGCTGGCAAGTACCGGATTTGGCGACAAAACCCCGTTTTTGGCTCAATTTCCATACAAAACGTCGAAATTTGGGCCAAATGTGGCCAAATTCGAGGCTTTCACCGACTCCCATTGGATCCCTTGGCCCTATTTTGTTGTATCCTGTCAGGCTGAGCAAAAAAATGCCCAAGGGCATCAAGCAATTCAGTGGTAAGTACCGATTTTTGCGACAAATGCACAGAAATGCTTAGAATTTGCTTGTAATGTCAATTCTGTGATTATTTCGTCAAATTGGAGCCTTTCACCGAGATTTCTTGGAGCCTTTGGACATATTCTGTTGTAACCTATCAGGCTGAGCACGAAAATGACAAAGACAATTAACAGAGAGGCTGGCAAGTACCGGATTTGGCGACAAAACCCCGTTTTTGGCTCAATTTCCATACAAAACGTCGAAATTTGGGCCAAATGTGGCCAAATTCGAGGCTTTCACCGACTCCCATTGGATCCCTTGGCCCTATTTTGTTGTATCCTGTCAGGCTGAGCACGAAAATGACAAAGACAATCAACAGAGAGGCTGGCAAGTACCGGATTTGGCGACAAAACCCCGTTTTTGGCTCAATTTCCATACAAAACGTCGAAATTTGGGCCAAATGTGGCCAAATTCGAGGCTTTCACCGACTCCCATTGGATCCCTTGGCCCTATTTTGTTGTATCCTGTCAGGCTGAGCAAAAAAATGCCCAAGGGCATCAAGCAATTCAGTGGTAAGTACCGATTTTTGCGACAAATGCACAGAAATGCTTAGAATTTGCTTGTAATGTCAATTCTGTGATTATTTCGTCAAATTGGAGCCTTTCACCGAGATTTCTTGGAGCCTTTGGACATATTCTGTTGTAACCTATCAGGCTGAGCACGAAAATGACAAAGACAATTAACAGAGAGGCTGGCAAGTACCGGATTTGGCGACAAAACCCCGTTTTTGGCTCAATTTCCATACAAAACGTCGAAATTTGGGCCAAATGTGGCCAAATTCGAGGCTTTCACCGACTCCCATTGGATCCCTTGGCCCTATTTTGTTGTATCCTGTCAGGCTGAGCACGAAAATGACAAAGACAATCAACAGAGAGGCTGGCAAGTACCGGATTTGGCGACAAAACCCCGTTTTTGGCTCAATTTCCATACAAAACGTCGAAATTTGGGCCAAATGTGGCCAAATTCGAGGCTTTCACCGACTCCCATTGGATCCCTTGGCCCTATTTTGTTGTATCCTGTCAGGCTGAGCAAAAAAATGCCCAAGGGCATCAAGCAATTCAGTGGTAAGTACCGATTTTTGCGACAAATGCACAGAAATGCTTAGAATTTGCTTGTAATGTCAATTCTGTGATTATTTCGTCAAATTGGAGCCTTTCACCGAGATTTCTTGGAGCCTTTGGACATATTCTGTTGTAACCTATCAGGCTGAGCACGAAAATGACAAAGACAATTAACAGAGAGGCTGGCAAGTACCGGATTTGGCGACAAAACCCCGTTTTTGGCTCAATTTCCATACAAAACGTCGAAATTTGGGCCAAATGTGGCCAAATTCGAGGCTTTCACCGACTCCCATTGGATCCCTTCGCCCTATTTTGTTGTATCCTGTCAGGCTGAGCACGAAAATGACAAAGACAATCAACAGAGAGGCTGGCAAGTACCGGATTTGGCGACAAAACCCCGTTTTTGGCTCAATTTCCATACAAAACGTCGAAATTTGGGCCAAATGTGGCCAAATTCGAGGCTTTCACCGACTCCCATTGGATCCCTTGGCCCTATTTTGTTGTATCCTGTCAGGCTGAGCAAAAAAATGCCCAAGGGCATCAAGCAATTCAGTGGTAAGTACCGATTTTTGCGACAAATGCACAGAAATGCTTAGAATTTGCTTGTAATGTCAATTCTGTGATTATTTCGTCAAATTGGAGCCTTTCACCGAGATTTCTTGGAGCCTTTGGACATATTCTGTTGTAACCTATCAGGCTGAGCACGAAAATGACAAAGACAATCAACAGAGAGGCTGGCAAGTACCGGATTTGGCGACAAAACCCCGTTTTTGGCTCAATTTCCATACAAAACGTCGAAATTTGGGCCAAATGTGGCCAAATTCGAGGCTTTCACCGACTCCCATTGGATCCCTTGGCCCTATTTTGTTGTATCCTGTCAGGCTGAGCACGAAAATGACAAAGACAATCAACAGAGAGGCTGGCAAGTACCGGATTTGGCGACAAAACCCCGTTTTTGGCTCAATTTCCATACAAAACGTCGAAATTTGGGCCAAATGTGGCCAAATTCGAGGCTTTCACCGACTCCCATTGGATCCCTTGGCCCTATTTTGTTGTATCCTGTCAGGCTGAGCAAAAAAATGCCCAAGGGCATCAAGCAATTCAGTGGTAAGTACCGATTTTTGCGACAAATGCACAGAAATGCTTAGAATTTGCTTGTAATGTCAATTCTGTGATTATTTCGTCAAATTGGAGCCTTTCACCGAGATTTCTTGGAGCCTTTGGACATATTCTGTTGTAACCTATCAGACTGAGCACGAAAATGACAAAGACAATTAACAGAGAGGCTGGCAAGTACCGGATTTGGCGACAAAACCCCGTTTTTGGCTCAATTTCCATACAAAACGTCGAAATTTGGGCCAAATGTGGCTAAAATTCGAGGCTTTCACCGACTCCCATTAAATCCCTTGGCCCTATTTTGTTGTATCCTGTCAGGCTGAGCACGAAAATGACAAAGACAATCAACAGAGAGGCTGGCAAGTACCGGATTTGGCGACAAAACCCCGTTTTTGGCTCAATTTCCATACAAAACGTCGAAATTTGGGCCAAATGTGGCCAAATTCGAGGCTTTCACCGACTCCCATTGGATCCCTTGGCCCTATTTTGTTGTATCCTGTCAGGCTGAGCAAAAAAATGCCCAAGGGCATCAAGCAATTCAGTGGTAAGTACCGATTTTTGCGACAAATGCACAGAAATGCTTAGAATTTGCTTGTAATGTCAATTCTGTGATTATTTCGTCAAATTGGAGCCTTTCACCGAGATTTCTTGGAGCCTTTGGACATATTCTGTTGTAACCTATCAGGCTGAGCACGAAAATGACAAAGACAATTAACAGAGAGGCTGGCAAGTACCGGATTTGGCGACAAAACCCCGTTTTTGGCTCAATTTCCATACAAAACGTCGAAATTTGGGCCAAATGTGGCCAAATTCGAGGCTTTCACCGACTCCCATTGGATCCCTTGGCCCTATTTTGTTGTATCCTGTCAGGCTGAGCACGAAAATGACAAAGACAATCAACAGAGAGGCTGGCAAGTACCGGATTTGGCGACAAAACCCCGTTTTTGGCTCAATTTCCATACAAAACGTCGAAATTTGGGCCAAATGTGGCCAAATTCGAGGCTTTCACCGACTCCCATTGGATCCCTTGGCCCTATTTTGTTGTATCCTGTCAGGCTGAGCAAAAAAATGCCCAAGGGCATCAAGCAATTCAGTGGTAAGTACCGATTTTTGCGACAAATGCACAGAAATGCTTAGAATTTGCTTGTAATGTCAATTCTGTGATTATTTCGTCAAATTGGAGCCTTTCACCGAGATTTCTTGGAGCCTTTGGACATATTCTGTTGTAACCTATCAGGCTGAGCACGAAAATGACAAAGACAATTAACAGAGAGGCTGGCAAGTACCGGATTTGGCGACAAAACCCCGTTTTTGGCTCAATTTCCATACAAAACGTCGAAATTTGGGCCAAATGTGGCCAAATTCGAGGCTTTCACCGACTCCCATTGGATCCCTTGGCCCTATTTTGTTGTATCCTGTCAGGCTGAGCACGAAAATGACAAAGACAATCAACAGAGAGGCTGGCAAGTACCGGATTTGGCGACAAAACCCCGTTTTTGGCTCAATTTCCATACAAAACGTCGAAATTTGGGCCAAATGTGGCCAAATTCGAGGCTTTCACCGACTCCCATTGGATCCCTTGGCCCTATTTTGTTGTATCCTGTCAGGCTGAGCAAAAAAATGCCCAAGGGCATCAAGCAATTCAGTGGTAAGTACCGATTTTTGCGACAAATGCACAGAAATGCTTAGAATTTGCTTGTAATGTCAATTCTGTGATTATTTCGTCAAATTGGAGCCTTTCACCGAGATTTCTTGGAGCCTTTGGACATATTCTGTTGTAACCTATCAGGCTGAGCACGAAAATGACAAAGACAATTAACAGAGAGGCTGGCAAGTACCGGATTTGGCGACAAAACCCCGTTTTTGGCTCAATTTCCATACAAAACGTCGAAATTTGGGCCAAATGTGGCCAAATTCGAGGCTTTCACCGACTCCCATTGGATCCCTTCGCCCTATTTTGTTGTATCCTGTCAGGCTGAGCACGAAAATGACAAAGACAATCAACAGAGAGGCTGGCAAGTACCGGATTTGGCGACAAAACCCCGTTTTTGGCTCAATTTCCATACAAAACGTCGAAATTTGGGCCAAATGTGGCCAAATTCGAGGCTTTCACCGACTCCCATTGGATCCCTTGGCCCTATTTTGTTGTATCCTGTCAGGCTGAGCAAAAAAATGCCCAAGGGCATCAAGCAATTCAGTGGTAAGTACCGATTTTTGCGACAAATGCACAGAAATGCTTAGAATTTGCTTGTAATGTCAATTCTGTGATTATTTCGTCAAATTGGAGCCTTTCACCGAGATTTCTTGGAGCCTTTGGACATATTCTGTTGTAACCTATCAGGCTGAGCACGAAAATGACAAAGACAATTAACAGAGAGGCTGGCAAGTACCGGATTTGGCGACAAAACCCCGTTTTTGGCTCAATTTCCATACAAAACGTCGAAATTTGGGCCAAATGTGGCCAAATTCGAGGCTTTCACCGACTCCCATTGGATCCCTTGGCCCTATTTTGTTGTATCCTGTCAGGCTGAGCACGAAAATGACAAAGACAATCAACAGAGAGGCTGGCAAGTACCGGATTTGGCGACAAAACCCCGTTTTTGGCTCAATTTCCATACAAAACGTCGAAATTTGGGCCAAATGTGGCCAAATTCGAGGCTTTCACCGACTCCCATTGGATCCCTTGGCCCTATTTTGTTGTATCCTGTCAGGCTGAGCAAAAAAATGCCCAAGGGCATCAAGCAATTCAGTGGTAAGTACCGATTTTTGCGACAAATGCACAGAAATGCTTAGAATTTGCTTGTAATGTCAATTCTGTGATTATTTCGTCAAATTGGAGCCTTTCACCGAGATTTCTTGGAGCCTTTGGACATATTCTGTTGTAACCTATCAGGCTGAGCACGAAAATGACAAAGACAATTAACAGAGAGGCTGGCAAGTACCGGATTTGGCGACAAAACCCCGTTTTTGGCTCAATTTCCATACAAAACGTCGAAATTTGGGCCAAATGTGGCCAAATTCGAGGCTTTCACCGACTCCCATTGGATCCCTTGGCCCTATTTTGTTGTATCCTGTCAGGCTGAGCAAAAAAATGCCCAAGGGCATCAAGCAATTCAGTGGTAAGTACCGATTTTTGCGACAAATGCACAGAAATGCTTAGAATTTGCTTGTAATGTCAATTCTGTGATTATTTCGTCAAATTGGAGCCTTTCACCAAGATTTCTTGGAGCCTTTGGACATATTCTGTTGTAACCTATCAGGCTGAGCACGAAAATGACAAAGACAATTAACAGAGAGGCTGGCAAGTACCGGATTTGGCGACAAAACCCCGTTTTTGGCTCAATTTCCATACAAAACGTCGAAATTTGGGCCAAATGTGGCTAAAATTCGAGGCTTTCACCGACTCCCATTAAATCCCTTGGCCCTATTTTGTTGTATCCTGTCAGGCTGAGCACGAAAATGACAAAGACAATCAACAGAGAGGCTGGCAAGTACCGGATTTGGCGACAAAACCCCGTTTTTGGCTCAATTTCCATACAAAACGTCGAAATTTGGGCCAAATGTGGCCAAATTCGAGGCTTTCACCGACTCCCATTGGATCCCTTGGCCCTATTTTGTTGTATCCTGTCAGGCTGAGCAAAAAAATGCCCAAGGGCATCAAGCAATTCAGTGGTAAGTACCGATTTTTGCGACAAATGCACAGAAATGCTTAGAATTTGCTTGTAATGTCAATTCTGTGATTATTTCGTCAAATTGGAGCCTTTCACCGAGATTTCTTGGAGCCTTTGGACATATTCTGTTGTAACCTATCAGGCTGAGCACGAAAATGACAAAGACAATTAACAGAGAGGCTGGCAAGTACCGGATTTGGCGACAAAACCCCGTTTTTGGCTCAATTTCCATACAAAACGTCGAAATTTGGGCCAAATGTGGCCAAATTCGAGGCTTTCACCGACTCCCATTGGATCCCTTGGCCCTATTTTGTTGTATCCTGTCAGGCTGAGCACGAAAATGACAAAGACAATCAACAGAGAGGCTGGCAAGTACCGGATTTGGCGACAAAACCCCGTTTTTGGCTCAATTTCCATACAAAACGTCGAAATTTGGGCCAAATGTGGCCAAATTCGAGGCTTTCACCGACTCCCATTGGATCCCTTGGCCCTATTTTGTTGTATCCTGTCAGGCTGAGCAAAAAAATGCCCAAGGGCATCAAGCAATTCAGTGGTAAGTACCGATTTTTGCGACAAATGCACAGAAATGCTTAGAATTTGCTTGTAATGTCAATTCTGTGATTATTTCGTCAAATTGGAGCCTTTCACCGAGATTTCTTGGAGCCTTTGGACATATTCTGTTGTAACCTATCAGGCTGAGCACGAAAATGACAAAGACAATTAACAGAGAGGCTGGCAAGTACCGGATTTGGCGACAAAACCCCGTTTTTGGCTCAATTTCCATACAAAACGTCGAAATTTGGGCCAAATGTGGCCAAATTCGAGGCTTTCACCGACTCCCATTGGATCCCTTCGCCCTATTTTGTTGTATCCTGTCAGGCTGAGCACGAAAATGACAAAGACAATCAACAGAGAGGCTGGCAAGTACCGGATTTGGCGACAAAACCCCGTTTTTGGCTCAATTTCCATACAAAACGTCGAAATTTGGGCCAAATGTGGCCAAATTCGAGGATTTCACCGACTCCCATTGGATCCCTTGGCCCTATTTTGTTGTATCCTGTCAGGCTGAGCAAAAAAATGCCCAAGGGCATCAAGCAATTCAGTGGTAAGTACCGATTTTTGCGACAAATGCACAGAAATGCTTAGAATTTGCTTGTAATGTCAATTCTGTGATTATTTCGTCAAATTGGAGCCTTTCACCGAGATTTCTTGGAGCCTTTGGACATATTCTGTTGTAACCTATCAGGCTGAGCACGAAAATGACAAAGACAATCAACAGAGAGGCTGGCAAGTACCGGATTTGGCGACAAAACCCCGTTTTTGGCTCAATTTCCATACAAAACGTCGAAATTTGGGCCAAATGTGGCCAAATTCGAGGCTTTCACCGACTCCCATTGGATCCCTTGGCCCTATTTTGTTGTATCCTGTCAGGCTGAGCACGAAAATGACAAAGACAATCAACAGAGAGGCTGGCAAGTACCGGATTTGGCGACAAAACCCCGTTTTTGGCTCAATTTCCATACAAAACGTCGAAATTTGGGCCAAATGTGGCCAAATTCGAGGCTTTCACCGACTCCCATTGGATCCCTTGGCCCTATTTTGTTGTATCCTGTCAGGCTGAGCAAAAAAATGCCCAAGGGCATCAAGCAATTCAGTGGTAAGTACCGATTTTTGCGACAAATGCACAGAAATGCTTAGAATTTGCTTGTAATGTCAATTCTGTGATTATTTCGTCAAATTGGAGCCTTTCACCGAGATTTCTTGGAGCCTTTGGACATATTCTGTTGTAACCTATCAGGCTGAGCACGAAAATGGTAAAGACAATCAACAGAGAGGCTGGCAAGTACCGGATTTGGCGACAAAACCCCGTTTTTGGCTCAATTTCCATACAAAACGTCGAAATTTGGGCCAAATGTGGCCAAATTCGAGGCTTTCACCGACTCCCATTGGATCCCTTGGCCCTATTTTGTTGTATCCTGTCAGGCTGAGCACGAAAATGACAAAGACAATCAACAGAGAGGCTGGCAAGTACCGGATTTGGCGACAAAACCCCGTTTTTGGCTCAATTTCCATACAAAACGTCGAAATTTGGGCCAAATGTGGCCAAATTCGAGGCTTTCACCGACTCCCATTGGATCCCTTGGCCCTATTTTGTTGTATCCTGTCAGGCTGAGCAAAAAAATGCCCAAGGGCATCAAGCAATTCAGTGGTAAGTACCGATTTTTGCGACAAATGCACAGAAATGCTTAGAATTTGCTTGTAATGTCAATTCTGTGATTATTTCGTCAAATTGGAGCCTTTCACCGAGATTTCTTGGAGCCTTTGGACATATTCTGTTGTAACCTATCAGGCTGAGCACGAAAATGACAAAGACAATTAACAGAGAGGCTGGCAAGTACCGGATTTGGCGACAAAACCCCGTTTTTGGCTCAATTTCCATACAAAACGTCGAAATTTGGGCCAAATGTGGCCAAATTCGAGGCTTTCACCGACTCCCATTGGATCCCTTGGCCCTATTTTGTTGTATCCTGTCAGGCTGAGCACGAAAATGACAAAGACAATCAACAGAGAGGCTGGCAAGTACCGGATTTGGCGACAAAACCCCGTTTTTGGCTCAATTTCCATACAAAACGTCGAAATTTGGGCCAAATGTGGCCAAATTCGAGGCTTTCACCGACTCCCATTGGATCCCTTGGCCCTATTTTGTTGTATCCTGTCAGGCTGAGCAAAAAAATGCCCAAGGGCATCAAGCAATTCAGTGGTAAGTACCGATTTTTGCGACAAATGCACAGAAATGCTTAGAATTTGCTTGTAATGTCAATTCTGTGATTATTTCGTCAAATTGGAGCCTTTCACCGAGATTTCTTGGAGCCTTTGGACATATTCTGTTGTAACCTATCAGGCTGAGCACGAAAATGACAAAGACAATTAACAGAGAGGCTGGCAAGTACCGGATTTGGCGACAAAACCCCGTTTTTGGCTCAATTTCCATACAAAACGTCGAAATTTGGGCCAAATGTGGCCAAATTCGAGGCTTTCACCGACTCCCATTGGATCCCTTCGCCCTATTTTGTTGTATCCTGTCAGGCTGAGCACGAAAATGACAAAGACAATCAACAGAGAGGCTGGCAAGTACCGGATTTGGCGACAAAACCCCGTTTTTGGCTCAATTTCCATACAAAACGTCGAAATTTGGGCCAAATGTGGCCAAATTCGAGGCTTTCACCGACTCCCATTGGATCCCTTGGCCCTATTTTGTTGTATCCTGTCAGGCTGAGCAAAAAAATGCCCAAGGGCATCAAGCAATTCAGTGGTAAGTACCGATTTTTGCGACAAATGCACAGAAATGCTTAGAATTTGCTTGTAATGTCAATTCTGTGATTATTTCGTCAAATTGGAGCCTTTCACCGAGATTTCTTGGAGCCTTTGGACATATTCTGTTGTAACCTATCAGGCTGAGCACGAAAATGACAAAGACAATTAACAGAGAGGCTGGCAAGTACCGGATTTGGCGACAAAACCCCGTTTTTGGCTCAATTTCCATACAAAACGTCGAAATTTGGGCCAAATGTGGCTAAAATTCGAGGCTTTCACCGACTCCCATTAAATCCCTTGGCCCTATTTTGTTGTATCCTGTCAGGCTGAGCACGAAAATGACAAAGACAATCAACAGAGAGGCTGGCAAGTACCGGGTTTGGCGACAAAACCCCGTTTTTGGCTCAATTTCCATACAAAACGTCGAAATTTGGGCCAAATGTGGCCAAATTCGAGGCTTTCACCGACTCCCATTGGATCCCTTGGCCCTATTTTGTTGTATCCTGTCAGGCTGAGCAAAAAAATGCCCAAGGGCATCAAGCAATTCAGTGGTAAGTACCGATTTTTGCGACAAATGCACAGAAATGCTTAGAATTTGCTTGTAATGTCAATTCTGTGATTATTTCGTCAAATTGGAGCCTTTCACCGAGATTTCTTGGAGCCTTTGGACATATTCTGTTGTAACCTATCAGGCAGAGCACGAAAATGACAAAGACAATTAACAGAGAGGCTGGCAAGTACCGGATTTGGCGACAAAACCCCGTTTTTGGCTCAATTTCCATACAAAACGTCGAAATTTGGGCCAAATGTGGCCAAATTCGAGGCTTTCACCGACTCCCATTGGATCCCTTGGCCCTATTTTGTTGTATCCTGTCAGGCTGAGCACGAAAATGACAAAGACAATCAACAGAGAGGCTGGCAAGTACCGGATTTGGCGACAAAACCCCGTTTTTGGCTCAATTTCCATACAAAACGTCGAAATTTGGGCCAAATGTGGCCAAATTCGAGGCTTTCACCGACTCCCATTGGATCCCTTGGCCCTATTTTGTTGTATCCTGTCAGGCTGAGCAAAAAAATGCCCAAGGGCATCAAGCAATTCAGTGGTAAGTACCGATTTTTGCGACAAATGCACAGAAATGCTTAGAATTTGCTTGTAATGTCAATTCTGTGATTATTTCGTCAAATTGGAGCCTTTCACCGAGATTTCTTGGAGCCTTTGGACATATTCTGTTGTAACCTATCAGGCTGAGCACGAAAATGACAAAGACAATCAACAGAGAGGCTGGCAAGTACCGGATTTGGCGACAAAACCCCGTTTTTGGCTCAATTTCCATACAAAACGTCGAAATTTGGGCCAAATGTGGCCAAATTCGAGGCTTTCACCGACTCCCATTGGATCCCTTGGCCCTATTTTGTTGTATCCTGTCAGGCTGAGCACGAAAATGACAAAGACAATCAACAGAGAGGCTGGCAAGTACCGGATTTGGCGACAAAACCCCGTTTTTGGCTCAATTTCCATACAAAACGTCGAAATTTGGGCCAAATGTGGCCAAATTCGAGGCTTTCACCGACTCCCATTGGATCCCTTGGCCCTATTTTGTTGTATCCTGTCAGGCTGAGCAAAAAAATGCCCAAGGGCATCAAGCAATTCAGTGGTAAGTACCGATTTTTGCGACAAATGCACAGAAATGCTTAGAATTTGCTTGTAATGTCAATTCTGTGATTATTTCGTCAAATTGGAGCCTTTCACCGAGATTTCTTGGAGCCTTTGGACATATTCTGTTGTAACCTATCAGGCTGAGCACGAAAATGACAAAGACAATTAACAGAGAGGCTGGCAAGTACCGGATTTGGCGACAAAACCCCGTTTTTGGCTCAATTTCCATACAAAACGTCGAAATTTGGGCCAAATGTGGCCAAATTCGAGGCTTTCACCGACTCCCATTGGATCCCTTGGCCCTATTTTGTTGTATCCTGTCAGGCTGAGCACGAAAATGACAAAGACAATCAACAGAGAGGCTGGCAAGTACCGGATTTGGCGACAAAACCCCGTTTTTGGCTCAATTTCCATACAAAACGTCGAAATTTGGGCCAAATGTGGCCAAATTCGAGGCTTTCACCGACTCCCATTGGATCCCTTGGCCCTATTTTGTTGTATCCTGTCAGGCTGAGCAAAAAAATGCCCAAGGGCATCAAGCAATTCAGTGGTAAGTACCGATTTTTGCGACAAATGCACAGAAATGCTTAGAATTTGCTTGTAATGTCAATTCTGTGATTATTTCGTCAAATTGGAGCCTTTCACCGAGATTTCTTGGAGCCTTTGGACATATTCTGTTGTAACCTATCAGGCTGAGCACGAAAATGACAAAGACAATTAACAGAGAGGCTGGCAAGTACCGGATTTGGCGACAAAACCCCGTTTTTGGCTCAATTTCCATACAAAACGTCGAAATTTGGGCCAAATGTGGCCAAATTCGAGGCTTTCACCGACTCCCATTGGATCCCTTCGCCCTATTTTGTTGTATCCTGTCAGGCTGAGCACGAAAATGACAAAGACAATCAACAGAGAGGCTGGCAAGTACCGGATTTGGCGACAAAACCCCGTTTTTGGCTCAATTTCCATACAAAACGTCGAAATTTGGGCCAAATGTGGCCAAATTCGAGGCTTTCACCGACTCCCATTGGATCCCTTGGCCCTATTTTGTTGTATCCTGTCAGGCTGAGCAAAAAAATGCCCAAGGGCATCAAGCAATTCAGTGGTAAGTACCGATTTTTGCGACAAATGCACAGAAATGCTTAGAATTTGCTTGTAATGTCAATTCTGTGATTATTTCGTCAAATTGGAGCCTTTCACCGAGATTTCTTGGAGCCTTTGGACATATTCTGTTGTAACCTATCAGGCTGAGCACGAAAATGACAAAGACAATCAACAGAGAGGCTGGCAAGTACCGGATTTGGCGACAAAACCCCGTTTTTGGCTCAATTTCCATACAAAACGTCGAAATTTGGGCCAAATGTGGCCAAATTCGAGGCTTTCACCGACTCCCATTGGATCCCTTGGCCCTATTTTGTTGTATCCTGTCAGGCTGAGCACGAAAATGACAAAGACAATCAACAGAGAGGCTGGCAAGTACCGGATTTGGCGACAAAACCCCGTTTTTGGCTCAATTTCCATACAAAACGTCGAAATTTGGGCCAAATGTGGCCAAATTCGAGGCTTTCACCGACTCCCATTGGATCCCTTGGCCCTATTTTGTTGTATCCTGTCAGGCTGAGCAAAAAAATGCCCAAGGGCATCAAGCAATTCAGTGGTAAGTACCGATTTTTGCGACAAATGCACAGAAATGCTTAGAATTTGCTTGTAATGTCAATTCTGTGATTATTTCGTCAAATTGGAGCCTTTCACCGAGATTTCTTGGAGCCTTTGGACATATTCTGTTGTAACCTATCAGGCTGAGCACGAAAATGACAAAGACAATTAACAGAGAGGCTGGCAAGTACCGGATTTGGCGACAAAACCCCGTTTTTGGCTCAATTTCCATACAAAACGTCGAAATTTGGGCCAAATGTGGCCAAATTCGAGGCTTTCACCGACTCCCATTGGATCCCTTGGCCCTATTTTGTTGTATCCTGTCAGGCTGAGCACGAAAATGACAAAGACAATCAACAGAGAGGCTGGCAAGTACCGGATTTGGCGACAAAACCCCGTTTTTGGCTCAATTTCCATACAAAACGTCGAAATTTGGGCCAAATGTGGCCAAATTCGAGGCTTTCACCGACTCCCATTGGATCCCTTGGCCCTATTTTGTTGTATCCTGTCAGGCTGAGCAAAAAAATGCCCAAGGGCATCAAGCAATTCAGTGGTAAGTACCGATTTTTGCGACAAATGCACAGAAATGCTTAGAATTTGCTTGTAATGTCAATTCTGTGATTATTTCGTCAAATTGGAGCCTTTCACCGAGATTTCTTGGAGCCTTTGGACATATTCTGTTGTAACCTATCAGGCTGAGCACGAAAATGACAAAGACAATCAACAGAGAGGCTGGCAAGTACCGGATTTGGCGACAAAACCCCGTTTTTGGCTCAATTTCCATACAAAACGTCGAAATTTGGGCCAAATGTGGCCAAATTCGAGGCTTTCACCGACTCCCATTGGATCCCTTGGCCCTATTTTGTTGTA
>NW_028324347.1:0-65113 GCF_058129835.1 Hydra viridissima
AAAAGGTGTTGCATCCTAGAGCTAAAAGTGAGGAGGGAAGCAAGTTTTTTTTTCGTTTTGTTTGCTTTTTTATGTTTTTTGTTTTTTTGAGGGGGGAGAGTTAGAGGGTAAGGGGGTTAGGATTAGAGGGGGTTGGGGTTACGGTTTGGAAACCTGGGGACGAGGATATCAAGCAGGAGTTTAGTGTTAAGGTTAAAGGGCCCACGAGGGGCGTCCTTCAATTGTAAAATGCCTTTAGACGCACGTGTCTAGTCGTCTCGTTGCATCGACCTAGAGGAGTTTTCTGATAGATCTTGCGCTTTGGGCTCAGTTAATCGGTCTGTATCCATTGTAAACACGGTGTCTGCCGTTAGAAAATCGTTAACCAGGCGTTTGTGAGCTTTAACAACCATCCCTTTGAGTTTAAAACGAACGTTTCTTCAAAAGCCACTCGAGATGGAGGTACTCACGGAGGTTTGTTACGGTAACAACCCTGTGGTTTGCCATCTTCTTTCTTTCCGCAGCGTCGCAAACGCATCGGCCGGTCTCTTAGGTGACGAAAAAACGTCTGATCTCTCGACTGGAATGCTTAACGTACTAAGATTAGTAGAGTTAGTACTAAGAGTTGCATCTGGCCGCCGTAATTTTCTTCGATGATGTCTTGAAAATTTCGTGACGTCGTTTTCAAACCTCTAGGGTCGATTTTAACCTTCGACCTTAAAGTCGATTTTAGCCTTCGGTGTGGCTCTGTACAACTTTTGCGGTGAAAAAGCTTGCGCGGAGTCTACAGTTGTATTTAGCCGACAGACGCTGGCAACGCAGAAACAGAATGACTCTTGGGCGGCGCAAACCGAGCGTTCAGCAAATTTCTAGCATTTTACGTCAAAGCGGACAATCTGCACGACAAATAAAGCTAACTTTCTCGTTGCAACAGTTAGTCACTGGATCGTTGGACGAGTGTGTACAGCTGTTTTGCGTCGAAAGCCGACCGGTGGTCGGATGCGACTCTTCTTTTCATTCGAAAATCAGAACCTGGCCATCAGTCGTGTATCACCATCGAATGCTTAATGTAGTGATTTCTCGAAACGACAAAAGCTTGTAAAACAAACAGCTTCGCTGTACTGTTGCCTAATATGTTAACGGATGGCCAGGAACAACCTTGGTCTGTAATGAATGAGTTCGTTTTTCCATTCGAGGCACTAATTACTGCAGTTTTAAAAGTCACCTAAAGTATAAGCTCATCTCTCCATTCAAGAAAAACAAGCATCAGAGTTTCGGAAAGTTTGCATGCACGACACCACCATCGATGATACTTAAACAAACAGAAAATGAATTGCAAAACAGAACCACTGAATTGCAAAACATAACAACGGACAGCTTGTAAAATGCATGGTGATGAGCTTCTTCAATCCAATCAAGGAACCAAGCATCACAGTTTCGGCAATGGTGCATGTGCAAATCAGCAAACTGTGATACTTAATCAAACAACTTCACTGTTTTGCTTAGTTTAAGAACGGATGGCTAAGAACAACCTCGTTAGTGAGTATGAAGTCATCTCTTCATTCCAGGAATTAATAATAATCAGAGTTTTAGAAGTCTCTTACGTGCGATACTACTATCAACGGTACTTAATCAAACAGCCTCTCAGAATGGCCTAGTTTGAGAACGGAAGGCTAGGAACAACCTTAGTAGTGAGTCATCAGTTCAACTTTTCATTCAAGGAATTAAGCATCTAAAATCTGAAAAATAAAAAGAAGAGCTCTTTGTTAGAAGTTCTTATTTTTATTTTTCCTCAACTTCTATTTCTTTTCTTTTTTTACTTTTTTTTTTTTAATGATAGTTTTTCTTTTTTTTTATCTATTTTGTTCGTTTAAATTAATACAACAGGCGTTTTAGGTCGTTTCTGTAACATTATTTAACACTTTAAATTGTAATAAATATTTGAACAGAAGAAAATCCCTTTCGTAACGTTAAAATGTCATAAGAACATTTCATCTTTACCAAATACGCTTGTAAAAATAGTTTCACTTTTAAAGTTTGTTGTATATGTCTTTTAATTTAGTGAATCGCAATTTGGATTTTCTTAGGCGCACATCTACTTTAGTTGCTTTTTCTTAAAGAAAGGTCACCAGAGTTTTCTTACACAGCCCCTGCAGCATAATCTTTAACAAAATACTCTTTTGAAAAGTTTTACATTGAAATAAACAAAAGCCATTTGCGTAAGTAGAGATAACTTAGAGAATAAAAAGTGCATAAACGCCTCGCTACTTTGATGAAGAAGAAACGGATGACTAAATGCAACTTTTTAATTTCGTGTGCTATCTCTTTCGATTAAGGTACTTTTTGAATATTTTTTCAAAGAAATGTTAGCGTAGTTTTCCTTTTTTAAATTTAAATCATGTTTAAAGGTAGTTTTTGAATGTTTTTTCAAAGAAATGTTAGCGTAGTTTTCATCTATTAAATTTAAATCATGTTTAAAGGTAGTTTTTGAATGTTTTTTCAAAGAAATGTTAGCGTAGTTTTCATCTATTAAATCTAAATCATGTTTAAAGGTAGTTTTCGAATATTTTTTCAAAGAATTGTTAGCGTAGTTTTCCTCTTTTAGATCTAGCTTATGTTTAAGGTAGTTTTTGAGTATTTTTTCAAAGAAAAGTTAGCGTAGTTTTCCTCTTTTAGATCTAGCTTATGTTTAAGGTAGTTTTTGAGTATTTTTTCAAAGAAAAGTTAGCGTAGTTTTCCTCTTTTAGATCTAGCTTATGTTTAAGGTAGTTTTTAAATATTTTTTTAAAGAAAAGTTAGCATAGTTTTCCTCTTTTGGATATAGCTTATGTTTAAGGTAGTTTTTAAATATTTTTTTTAAAGAAAAGTTAGCGTAGTTTTCCTCCTTTAGATCTAGCTTATAATTCAGGTAGTTTTTGAATATTTTTTCAAATAAAAATTAGCAAAGTATAGTTTATTTAGCATGACATCACAAAATACTAAACTCAAAAAGGCAAGATAAAGTATAAGATAAACGTAAAATAAGATATAGATGAAACAAATGTTAGGCTGCATAAAATCAAAAACTGCATTGCCTATCATAAACACAAATGTCTAGTGAGAGCTTTTAAAGGTCGTTCTTTTCGTCTTTTAATTTGGTGAATCGCGATTTGAATTTTCTAAGGCGCACATGTCTTTCAGTTGCTTTTTTCTTAAGGAAAGGTCGCCAGAGTTTTTTTACGCAGCTCCTGCAGCATAATCTTTAACAAAATACTCTTTTGTATATCATTACATAGAAATAAACAAAAACCATATGCGTAAACAGAGATAAATTAGAACGCAAAAGTGCATAAAAAGCCTCGCTACTTTGCTATAGAAGAAGTGGATGACTAGATACAACTTTGTAAATTCGTGCACTACCTCAATGGATTAAGGTATTTTTCGAAAGTTTTTTAAAAGCATAAATAGCGTAGTCTTCCTCTTTTAAATCTAGCTTATGTCTAAGGCAGTTTTTGAATAGATTTTCAAAGAAAGGTTAGCGTACTTTTCCACTTTTAAGTTTAGCTTATGTAGCTTGACAAAACAACACACAAAAAGACAAGATAAAGTATCAGATAAACGTAAAATAAAATATAAATGAAACTAAAGTTAGGCTGCATAAAAAACAAACAACTTAATAATCTACTAGACATGTTTAAGTTGAATTAAGTAAAGTCCTTTGCGCAAATTTGGGTAAATAAGAGAGTAAAAATCCATAAAAAGAAGAAGTGGATGAGTAGATACAATTTTTTAAATTTGTGTGCTATCTCTATTGAATAAGGTAGTTTTCGAGAGTTTTTTCAAAGCAAAATTAGCGTAGTGTTCCTCTTTTAAATCTAGATTATCTCAAAAATAGATTTCGAATAGTTTTTCAAAGAAAGGTTAGCGCAGCTTTCCTCTTTTAACATTAGCTTATGTAGCTTGACATCACAGAACACAAAAAGATAAAATAAAATATAAGACAAACGTAAAATGAAAAATAGATGTAGCTAAAGTTAGGCAGCATAAAAAACCAACAACATAATAATCTACTAGGCATGTTTAAATTGAATTAAATAAAATCCTTTGCGCAAAAATAGGTATGTTAGAGAGTAAAAGCGCATAGAAAGCCTCGCTACTTTGCTGTGAAAGAAGTGGATGACTAGATACAACTTTTTAAAATCCTGTGCTATCTCTATCGATTAAGGTAGTTTTCGAAAGATTTTTCAAAGCAAAAATAGCGTAGTCTTTCTCTTTTAAATCTAGATTATGTCTAAGGTAGTTTTTGAACAGCTTTTCAAAGAAAGGTTAGCGTAGCTTTCCTCTTTTAAGTTTAGCTTATGTAGCTTGACATCACAAAACACAAAATTCAAAAAGACAAAATAAAATATAAGATAAACGTAAAATAAAATATAGATGAAGCTAAAGTTAGACTGCATAAAAAAACAACAACGTAATAACCTACTAGAATCTAATAAAACCCTATGCACAAATGTAGGTATGTTAGAGAGTAAAAGTGCATAAAAAGCCTCGCTACTTTGTTTAAGGTAGTTTTTGAATAGTTTTTCAAAGAAAGCTTAGCGTAGTTTTCCTCTTTAAAGTTTGGCTTATGTAGCTTGACATCACAAAACACAAAACACTAAAAGGAAAGGTAATATAAAAGTTAATCGTAAAATAAAATGTAGGTGAAATAAATGTTAGGCTGCATAAAAGAAAAAAAAAATCGTAACATAATAATCTTCTATATATGTTTGGATTGAATTAAATGAATTCCTTTGCGTAAATATAAGCAAACTAGTGAGAAAAAGTGCATAAAGAGCCTCGCTACTTTGCTGCAGAAGTAGTGGATGACTATATGCAATTTTTTAAAATCGTGTGCTATCTCTATCGATTAAGGTAGTTTTCGAAAGTTTTTTCAAAGTAAAAATAGTGTAGTTTTCCTCTTTTAAATCTAGCTTTTGTCTAGGGTAGTTTATGAATAGATTTTCAAAGAAAGGTTAGCGTAGCATTCCACTTTTAAGTTTAGCTTAAGTTGCTTGGCATCACAAAACTCAAAACTCAAAAAGAAAAGATAAAATATATGATAAACCTAAAACATAATATAGATGAAACTAAAGTTAGGCTGCATAAAAAACCAACAACATAATAATCTACTAGGCATGTTTAAATTGAATTAAATAAAATCCTTTGCGCAAATGTAGGTATGTTAGAGAGTAAAAGTGCATGAAAAGCCTCGCTACTTTGTTAAAGGTAGTTTTTGAATAGTTTTTCAAAGCAAGTTTAGCGTAGTTTTCCTCTTTTATGTTTAGACTATGTAGCTTGACATCACAGAACACAAAGCTCAAAAAGGCAAGATAAAATATAAGTTAATCGTAAAATATAGATGTAACAAAGTTTAGACTGCATAAAAAACCAACAACATAATAATCTACTAGGCATGTTTAAGTTGAATTAAATAATGTCCTTTGCGCAAATATAGGAAAGTTAGAGTAAAAATCCATAAAAAGCCTCGATACTTTGCTGAAGAAGAAGATGACTATATGCAACTTTTTAAAATTGTGAGCTATCTATATCGATTTAGGTCCTTTTTGAGTACTTTTTCAAAGAAAAGTTAGCGCAGTTTTCCCCTTTTAAGATTAGATTATGAAGCTTGACATAACAAAACACAAAACTAACAAAGGCAAGATAAAATATAAGGTAAACGCAATATAATGTATAGATGAAACTAAAGTTAGGCTGCATAAAACAAACGGGTAACAATACTCTTCTATGTATGTTTACATTGAGTTAAATAAAATCCTTTGCGCAAATATAGGTATGTTAGAGAATAAAAGTGCATAAAAAGCCTCAGTACTTTGCTGTAGAAGAAGTGGATGAGTAGATACAATTTTTTAAATTTGTGTGCTATCTCTATCGAATAAGTTAGTTTTCGAGAGTTTTTTCAAAGCAAAATTAGCGTAGTGTTCCTCTTTTAAATCTAGATTATCTCAAAAATAGATTTCGAATAGTTTTTCAAAGAAAGGTTAGCGCAGCTTTCCTCTTTTAACATTAGCTTATGTAGCTTGACATCACAGAACACAAAAAGATAAAATAAAATATAAGACAAACGTAAAATGAAAAATAGATGTAGCTAAAGTTAGGCTGCATAAAAAACCAACAACATAATAATCTACTAGGCATGTTTAAATTGAATTAAATAAAATCCTTTGCGCAAAAATAGGTATGTTAGAGAGTAAAAGCGCATAAAAAGCCTCGCTACTTTGTTAAAGGTAGTTTTTGAATAGTTTTTCAAAGACAGGTTAGCGTAAATTTCCTCTTTAAAGTTTAGCTTATGTAGCTTGACATCACAAAATATAAAACTCAAAAAGACAAGATAAAATATAAGATAAACGCAAAATAAAATATAGATGAAACTAAAGTTAGGCTGCATACAAAACCAACAACATAATATTCTACTAGTTATGTTTAAATTGAATTAAATAAAATCCTTTACGCAAATATAGGTAAGTTAGAGAGTAAAAGTGCATAAAAAGCTTTACTTTGCTGAAGAAGAAGATGAATAGATGCAACTTTTTAAATTCGTGAGCTATCTCTATCGGTGTAAGGTAGTTTTTGAACAATTTTTCAAAGAAAAGTTAGCCTAGTTTTCTTCTTTTAAGTTTAAATTATGTAGCTTGACATCACAAAATACAAAACTCAAAAAGACAAGATAAAATATAAGATAAACGCAAAATAAAATATAGATGAAACTAAAGTTAGGCTGCATACAAAACCAACAACATAATATTCTACTAGAAAAGTTAGCCTAGTTTCCTTCTTTTAAGTTTAGATTATGTAGCTTGACATCACAAAACACAAAAAGGCAAGATAAAATACAAGGTAAACGTAAAATAAAATAGAAGTCAAACAAAAGTTAGGTTGCATAAATACAAAAACTGCATTGCCAAAAATAGAATTTGTTGTCTAGAAAGACCTTTTAAACTTTGTTTCTTTCGTTTTTTGACTTAGTGAATCGCGATCTGGTTTTTCTTAGGCGCGCTTGTTTCTTAGTTGTTTTTTTTGTAAAGAAACTTTATTCAGACGTTTTTTTTTACGCAACTCCTTTAACATTATTTTTAACAAAGTATTCTTTTATACGTGTTTACATTGAAATAAAACCCTTTGCGTAAATAGAGATAAATTAGAGAGCAAAAGTACATAAAAAGCCTCGCTACTTTGCAGAAGAAGAATTGGATGGCAAGATTCGTGTGCTTTCTCTTTCGTTTAAGGTACTTCTTGAATATTTTTTCAAAGAAAAGTTAGCGTAGTTTTCCCCTTTTAAGTTTAGCTTACGCAGCTTGACATCACAAAACGCAAAAACCAATAAGGCATGATAAAATACAAGATAAACGTAAAATAAAATAGAAGTGAAACAAAAGTTAGACTGCATAAAAACAAAAAAAAAAAAAAAAACATAATATACTTCTATGTATGTTTACATTGATCTAAACAAAATCCTTTGTGTAAAGATATGAAAAAATAGAGAGTAAGAGTTCATAAAAAAGCCTCGCTATTTTGCTGAAGAAGAAATGGATGTCTAGATCTTTTAAAATAAGGAACTTTTTGATTTCTTTTTCCGAAAAATGGTTGGAGCAGTTTTCCTTTTTTAAATTTCACTTATGCAGTTTAACATCACAGGAAATATTATTTTGCTTTTTAACAAACTCTTAAAAACATCAGAAGTAATTCTAAATGCAACTCTATTAAAAGTTTTCACAGAATAACAAAACGACTTCTTTTTTTTTTTTTTAAAGATAAAAAAAAGTTTGAACTATCTTTAAATAAGAAATGTGAGAACAGTTTAACAGAACTTCTTGTTTATTATGTCTTTAGCGAAACAGATAAAAATATTTGCAAAAGCATAGATAAAACAAACTACACAAAAGGCCCATCTTTATTGCCAAACTGAACAAACTTATCTAAACTACATAAATGGTTTCACGATATTGCCATATTGAACAAACTTTTCTAAACTACCCTCTTTTTGAATTTTTAGCTTCATGTTTTTAATTTTGTCTTTAATATGGCTTTGGTAGGAGTACTTTTGCAAGACATGAATGAGCTTGTCACTGCTATGATTTGCCAAGATGCCAAGGTAATCTTTGTACGAGCAACTTGAGCTTACATCTGTAAACACGTCTTGCAAGATGTATGCCAACACCAAAGCTGCACATCGTGGAAAACTTCTGGTGTTGAACCATTCGTTGTGGCCAGGGCAAGCATTCAGCTCTTCAACTATTTCATCTAAAATTTTACAAACTCAAGTCATAACACAAAGTGATTAAATCAAATATTCATTTGGTTCTGAAGTAAGACAAGATTTATTCTGTTTTTTTATTTATTTTTTTTTTGTTGACCTTATTGTTTGCACTGATAGCAATAACTGGTTTTTGAAAGATTACCTAAATGGCATTGGCTAACTTCTGCTTTGTTTTCCTTTGTTCTTGGCTGAGTTGATCCTGAAATAAAATAAAACCATGTTCATTTTTCTAATTCATAAAAACCATCAACAGTTTCTAAGTGTTAGAGATGATAACAAGCTGTGCATGATTTCTAACGGTGATGTTTCTAACTTCATCATTAGAAATCGGGTAGACACAACTTTCTAAAAGTGCACTTAGCAATGATGGCTAGTTTTTGTTAACAGTTAACCATCTGAAATTGTGCAAGAAGAGGTTTGTGTTTATATATCTTTGTATAAATTAGGTTTTACATTACCGATGAGTTCTTGAGTGAAAGATGGCATTTCCAACTTGATTTTTTTTCTTCTTGGATCTTTTACTTCTAAAACATAATCAGTTTTAGTATCATTCACTTGTATAAACATTTAAGCAATCACAGAATTAGTCCTGCAACAAATACATACACACTTCTGTGTTGTTTTTTTGTTTTGTTTTGTTTTTTTTACAGCTCTAACAATAACAATAGGGCAAGGAGTTGATTTGGGCATTTTCATTTTTTGAAAGCGTGTTGAGATTTGCATAAAAATCAAAAATCAAAAATCAAAAAGAATTTACCTCTGGATGTAGAGGCAAGACTTTGGCTAAATAGGCTACCAACAGATTGAACAGCATAAGGTGAGAGCTGCTTTGCAAGAACAGTACCAGCCTGTTGGACAGGAACAGCTGAAACTGGATCAGATGAAAGAAACAAACTGGGTTTGGCCAATGTTTGCTGAAAAGCAACAAGGCTAGGAGTCAGAGGAACAGAAAAGACCTCTTTTGAAGGACAGAAAGCGACTTGCTGAGAAGGAGAAGCAGAAACAGGTTTGGCAACCACTTGCTCATTAAAGTAAACTGGAGAAAGTTTTGCATGGTGTTCAATAAAATCCGGTTCATCAGGAAATAATGTTAATGCAAGAGGAGAACAAGCTGTGCCAACAGGAACAGCTAGAGTCTGATCTACATCCATACAAACAGCTTGTTCGTTAGGAACTAGTTGTGCAAGAGCAGGGGATAGTTCAAGAACTGGACCAGCGATTGTTTGTTCAGATGGAACAGACGAAACAGGAGTTGAGGTAGGTTCACACAAGAAATCTACGGCATGGTCGTTGCTATCCTCTAAAGGAACATTGTTTTCTACAGCTGGAGAAAACGGAACCACTGTGGTACAGCTGAAAGTAGCAGCACATTCTTCAGAGTCAGAACCGGAGTCTAAATCTTCCTCAAAGATGTCCTCAACCTCATGAAAACCGTACTCCTCTGCATTAGTTTGGAGCCAGTCCATCACATCCTTCTCCTTCTTTGGTGGTCTCTCAGACTTTTCAACAGTCAAAGACTCTATGACTCCGAAGGACTGTCCGATGCCCAGGGCAAAGCGCAACTCCTCTGCAGCGTTCCACTGGGACACATAAAAGCTATCCATTGTGTTCCTGCTGTGCTTCATGTAGAGTGTAGCAAACCGCTCGCGATCTTCTTTGCTGTTGTTGGCAAAGTAAGTGGCTATCGAACCGCGAATGCAAGTGGGAGTAAGACGCTTCATGGGAATGTTTACTTGGCTTTTTCTGAAGCAGGACGTCAGGCAAGAGGAGATAGCAGAGGAACCCATCTGGTAAACAGGCACTCTAGTTGCACCGAGTGTCACACATTCGTCTTTGTTGGGTCTCATCGATGGAAAAAGGGGCCTGTAGCAGTCGCTCAACTCCAAAACAGTCTTGGTGTCTGCAGCCATGTAGTGAGAGTCGTTGACAAGAAGGTCTCTGTATCTCAGCAAATAAATATCGATCAACACTTTCAAGTCGTTCGGCACTAGAATGTTTTTGGCTCCGTACTTGTATGCTGTTTTGTAGCGCTCTTGCACAATGCAATATCCACACTCACTCTTCTCAGCAGCCATGTAGTCTCTAATGTTTAAAAGAGCAATGTTAGATTTTCTTAAACTGTTAATTACAGTGACAGAGAGCAGAAGATGGTTTCGTAGAGACACAGCATTGTCTCTAGTCGGTGTAAGAGACGGCTTTCTAATCGATTCCACTAACTGTCTTACGTATGCAGACTTGCCATATTCGTTCAGCAAACTGACATTGATGATGTTGATGCATTTTTTGCTTTTCACAAGGCTCCTCCTCAAAGAACGAAAGGGCCTCAGCACTTTTTGTAACTCCTCCACCTTGCAGCGCAAACGTCGGATGGCCTCATGAGAAAGTCCGAAATAGACATTCCTGGCTTCACTGAAACGAAACAGGAGACAAAGGTAGACAAGGCGGTTGTACAACGTGTGACAAGACATGGCTTTTGTTTGGTCAAGTTCACTCAGCTTGGAATTGAGCTGAATGTTTTTAAAGTGCATGGAAAAGTATCTATCCTCCAAAACGTTGGAATTGGTGAGAGCGTTCGGGTGCAGCGTCAGCGTGCTGTCACAACATGTCAATATTTCAACAACTGCATTTTTGTAGATCTTTGCTTGTGACAAAGTGTTGTTGTTGGCTACCACAAGCCACTTTTCAAAATCTCTGAAGAGCTCATCTGCTGACTGGTAATAAAAGTGAAAAGCATCTTTGTCCAGCTGAAACAAGAGTCTCTTATCTTCTGTCAAGACGGAGGAGTTGGAAACCAAGTGCTTTAAGGAATTAAAATCAGAGTCTAGGACGGATTCGGTGTTCAGCTCTTTGTTTTCTACAGAGGTGCAGTGGTTTGCAGAAGGAGCCTCGGACGAACCAGCAACTGATGAGGGCAAGCTTAAAAGAGGATCAGAGGAAAGAACCGGAGAAGAAAAAGAGGAGGAAGGCCCAGGAGCAGAGGATGCAGAGCCTGATGCAGACGCTTGTTCAGCTACTGGCTTAATACCAAAGAAGGCAGGTCGAATAAATTGAGGGACATAGAGCTTGTCGTTGTCGTATCGCTTTGCCTCTGCAATCTTTTGTTTGATCGTCTTGGAATCGTAGAAATGAGTCTCTTTCAAGTGTATGTCCAGTCGGTCGTAATACTTCCAACATTGCAAACAGGGGTAAGGTTTTGGACAGCCGGACTTGCGTTCGAGACGAGCATGCTGAAACTTCCTGACCATTGCAGAGTAAAAGATGGAAGCTTCATCCAAAGTCCAAGAATGATCTTTTTTAGTCAAGTGTCTTTTAATGCTTGTGGAGGAATGTTTGCACAAAGGCATCGGACAGCTAACAGCGTACCTCTTCTTGGTACCATAGAAAGGTACAACCCTGTTTACGGAGCCACACGCTGCAACTAATGCGGCCCTGACTTTGTTTTTGAGCTTTAAGTCTCTCTGTTCTTGTGACTGCCTTCTTTTCTTTTTTTTCGCTTTAGAGTTCGGAGAAGGGGCAACAACAGTGTTGTTTTCTTGTGAAGAAGACATGTTCAGGTGTTTGTTTGCAACGGTTTATGCTAAAAAAAAGAAGACAGTTAGTGAGAGTGTTTTTCTTCTGCCTGCATCCTGGAATCCTGGAATGTTTACAACTGCAGGGAAGAGCTGTGTTTTTTCGAATCCTCTGCAAAAGAGAAAAAAGAAAGAAAAGAGAGCAACAAGAAGAAACAAAGTTTCCACTAGCAAATGAAAAAGAATGAGAGCAACTAGCATTACATGCATGGTGGCAGCAGTGATTGCTATTATGAGAAGGAGAATGAGAAAAAAAAAAAAAAAAAAGAAACAAATAAATAAAGAGATGGAGTTTGAGAGGATCTCGCAACCATATGACTCAAAGAAAGAAACTGTGTTGAAAAAAGGCAAGAGAGGGCAAATAGAACTTGCTAACAAGGACAAATGACAGACATAACTACAACAGTAACAACTCTCATTGCAAGCATAATAACAACAGCATCAGCATCACTGACTCAGAGAGTGTTGACATAACAAAAAAGAAAACAAAAGTACAAGCCAAGTGGGGGAACATTAACAAACACTCATTGCAACTATAACAACAACAACAACAACAGCAACAGCATCACTGACTCAGAGGGTATTGATAAAAAAAAACAAGCAAAACAAAAACAAACAAAAAAACAAATAAAAAAACAAAACAAGCAAATTGGGTGAACAGTAACAACTCTCATTGCAAGCATAATAACAACAACAGCATCAGCATCAGCATCACTGACTCAGAGAGTGTTGACAAAATAAAATAGACAATAAGCAAGCAAAGTGGGTGAACAGTAACAACTCTCACTGCAAGCATAATAACAACAACAGCATCAGCATCAGCATCACTGACTCAGAGAGTGTTGATAAAATAAAACAGATTATAAACAAACAAAGTGGGTGAACAGTAACAGCTCTCATTGAAAGCATAATAACAACAACAGCATCACTAACTCAGAGGATATATAAAAAAACAAACAAACAAACAAACAAAACAAAAACAAAAAAAAAACAAGCAAAGTGGCTGAACAGTAACAGCTATCATTGCAAGTAAAATAACAACAACAGCATCAGCAACATCATCACTGACTCAGAGAGTGGTGATAAAATAAAACAGATTAAAAAACAAGCAAAGTGGCTAAACAGTAACAACTATAAATACAAGTAAAATGACAAAAGCAGCAACAGCATCACTAACTCGCAGGGTGTTGATAAAAAAAAAAGCAACAAACAAATAAAGCAAGCAAAGTGGGTGAACATTAACACTCATTGCAACTATAATAACACCAACAGCAACAGCATCAGTGACTCAAAGGGTGTTGATAAACAAAAACAAAGGCACAAACAAAACAAGCAGAGTGGGTGAACATTAACAACACTTATTGCAAGCATAATAACAACAACAGCATCAGCATCACTGACTCAGAGAGTGTTGATAAAATAAAATAGATTATAAACATGCCAAGTTTGTGAACATTAACAAACACTCATTGCAACTATAACAACGACTACAGCAACAGCATCACTTACTCAGAGAGTGTTGAGAAAAAAAACAACAAAAAAAACAAAAACAAAACAAAACAGAAAACAGAAGTACAAGCCAAGGGGGGGAACATTAACAAACACTCATTGCAACTATAACAACAACAACAGCAACAGCATCACTTACTCAGAGGATATTGATAAAAAAAACAAACAAACAAACAAACAAAACAAGCAAAGTGGCTGAACAGTAACAGCTATCATTGCAAGTAAAATAACAACAACAGCATCAGCAACATCATCACTGACTCAGAGAGTGGTGATAAAATAAAACAGATTAAAAAACAAGCAAAGTGGCTGAACAGTAACAACTATAAATACAAGTAAAATGACAAAAGCAGCAACAGCATCACTAACTCGCAGGGTGTTGATAAAAAAAAAAAGCAACAAACAAACAAAGCAAGCAAAGTGGGTGAACATTAACACTCATTGCAACTATAATAACACCAACAGCAACAGCATCAGTGACTCAAAGGGTGTTGATAAACAAAAACAAAAGCACAAACAAAACAAGCAAAGTGGGTGAACATTAGCAACACTTATTGCAAGCACAATAACAACAACAGCATCAGCATCACTGACTCAGAGAGTGTTGATAAAACAAAATAGATTATAAACAAGCCAAGTTGGTGAACATTAACAAACACTCATTGCAACTGTAATAAGAACAACAGCAACAGCATCACTGACACAAAGGGTGTTGATAAACAAAAACAAAAACACAAGCAAAGTGGGTGAACATTAACAACACTCATTGCAACTATAACAACAACAACAGCAACAGCATCACTGGCTCAAAGGGTGTTGATAAAATAAAGAAATAAAAACAAAACAAGCAAAGTGGGTGAACAGTAACAACTCCCATTGCAAGCATAATAACGACAACAGCAACAGCAACACCATCACTGACTCAGAGAGTGTTGATAAAATAAAATAGATTATAAACAAGCCAAGTTGGTGAACATTAACAAACACTCATTGCAACTATAACAACGACTACAGCAACAGCATCACTTACTCAGAGAGTGTTGAGAAAAAAAAAACAAAAACAAAAAAAAACAAAACAAAACAGAAAACAAAAGTACAAGCCAAGTGGGGGAACATTAACAAACACTCATTGCAACTGTAACAACAACAACAGCAACAGCATCACTTACTCAGAGAGTGTTTATAAATAAAACAAAAAACAAAAACAAGAAACAAAAATACAAGCCAAGTGGGTGATTACTAACAGCGCTAACAGCAGCAACAACAGTGTCTTTAGAAACAACAAACAAGTACAACAGCAACAACTGCTTTTACAGAGTATAACAATAACAACAACATGGCACTAACAACAACAAAAGGGTTGGAATAAAAACCTGTAGGCAAAAGGAGAGCTGCATTCAGACAAGATCGATTACAAAGAGGCTCTTCTTTAGGACAGAGGAGAAACTGCTTTTGAGGGACAGAGGGACTTTTGTTGTTGTGGTTGTTGTTGTTGTTGTGCAGAAACCAACAAACTTTTATTGAACCGAATATAACCGAATATAACCGAAAGTCTTGTTTGCTTCTGTTTTGTGCCATCAAGAAGGGAAAACAAAACATCACAAAACAAACGAAGCAAACGAAACAAACAAACAAACAAACGAACGAAACAAACAAACAAAAAAAAAAAAATTAAAAAAATTAACAAACAAACAAACAAACAAACAAGCAAACAAACAAAAACAAATAAGAAAAACAGAAAACGCAGTACCGAAACCTCGCCATTTTTTATCCTTCCTCAAGCTTTCTCTGGGCGCCAAAGACCGAGAAAGTTGAGCAAACGTGACGTTGAGGGGGGGGAGGGGGGTACTTAAGGACAGCAGACCGACCAATGGCACGCTTAGGAGAGACCCACGTGAATGCTACATTTTCTTTCTATGTACGCTGAATCCGCTCAAAGTCTGGAATTTCCAGCATTCACGTGTCATCACTCCAGCCACCAGATTGGCCCACACTTTGCACACTTTCAAGACTAGAAACTCACTTGTGCTCAATTTGAGCAAAAAAAAAAAAAAACTAAGTCTCGCATGGCGACAACTTTTCCAAAAGCAAACAAAGGCAAACGAAGGCAAACGAAGAAAAAACAAAAACAAATAAACAAAAACAAAACCGAATAGGGAGAGAGAGAGTGAGTCGACTCATTTCTTTCGACTGCCTTAAACGAGAAGTCTAAAACGTTTAAAAGTTGAAAACTAAGTTTTTTAAATGAACTGCACCGAAAAAACTTTACGACAGTTTAGCTGGTTAAAAACGCAGAGGAAAATATTTTATAAAATTTAAGCGTTCTAAAGATGTCCATTTTTGTTTTTGTTTTTTTTATTTTGGTTTGTTTCTGGCTTGTTTCTTTCTTTAAATTCTAGCGATCGAGCATATTTGAACGGTTTCATCAACCTGTCGGCGCACGTGCTCGAGAGCTAGAACTTTGATTGCTTTTGTTGTTGAGAATTGAGAATGTCCGAGCAGGTTTTTTTATCGATTTCATCGCTTGTGGCGAGGCAAAAATCAAAACGCTTTTTGGACGAAAGAAAAGAGATTAAAAGGAAAAAAGAGAAGAAAAAAAAAACAAAAAAATAGGTTATGTGTTATGAACATTTATTTTCTCACGCGATGACGTCTAGTTTTGTTAGAGTAATTAAAATATGGTATCAAGTTTGTAATTTCTATCTTATTTTTAGTTACGGATAATTGCCAATTATGTCACGTTTAGTATACACAACGCTGTTTTCTTAATAGCAATATGATACAAACAAGTTATAAAAAAAAAAGCGTTCGCTCGATCTTCCTTAGTCAGTTGAACAAAAAGAAATTTTCACAACATATGATTGATTTGGTTGTCCTAGCAAGCTGTTTTAGCAAACGACTAGAGGTTGCAACTGTTGTTCATTGAAAACGAAAAATCTAGCGTCAGCAAGAAATTTTTGAATACATAATGTACACAAAAGTGGCACTTACAAATGAAAATGTAAAAAAAAACTGTTTACCTTGATGCCAGACTCGCAGAGATGTTGTCGCTCGTTGCTATCGACTGCGAACAGCTTTGTTGTTTTTCGAAGTGCCTCTTCATTCTACTTATAGCCGAAGTTTTGGCTTCGAAAAAAAATACGAACGTCGTTAAGCTCAACGAGCTGCTTTAATTGTTGTTCGTGCGAAAACGAAATGCTTAAAACGGATAAAAGTGTTGGCGTAATTACACTTTTCGACCGCGATGCAGTTTGTCAACTCTAGCGTACTTTTTTGGCTCGTGGAGCAAAAGCCTCATGATAATAGCAAAGGCTTAAAATGTCTTAACATGTCAGCAAAGGCTTAATATGCTTAATAAACTGTGGTTAAGCTTTTGCGGTGCAGTTCATTTACAACTTAATTTGCAACTTGCTGGCACAAGCAAACGTTTATGACTTCTCGTTTAAGACAGTTGAGCGAAATCAGTCGACTCACTCATTCTCCCTTTTCTGTTTTGTTTTTGTTTTGTTTTTTTGTTTTTGTTTTTGTTTTTGTTTGTTTTTTTTTTTTCTTTGTTTGTCTTTTGTTTAAAATGTAAAAAACTCGAAAGGAAAGTTGTTGCTTTGTTTGCTTATTGAAAGTTTTCGCCAGTTGCAAGACTTAGTTTTGTTTTTGTTTACTTATTAAAATATCGAGGAAAATATTTGAGGACATCGCATTCTAATGGTGCCTTTATAACAACATCTAACGATTTAACGTTTAATGTTGTGCTCAAAAAAAAAATTCCTTTTATATCTCTCAATGGTCTCCAACGATAAAACTGCCGACCAATCGCAACGATTAAACAGCCAACCAATGGCAGCTCAATGGTCTCCAAACAAGAGACTGCCGACCAATGGCAGCTCAGTGGTTTGAGAAGTGAGATCATTCGATTTCCTTTTATTATCTCCAGTTTGAACTAGTGCTTGGCTTGTGGTGCAGAAACTAAAACTTCCCGTTTTTGTATTTTGTTTTGAATTTCTTTGCTTTGAGCTTTTTAATCGATCGATAGCTTTAGGAGAAAAGAAGAAACCCCTCTGACGAAGTCTTGGCTTTTTTAAAAACGCTCAAATTTTGGCAAACAAATCTCATACGAAACGCTACTTTGATGTCAAGCTTTCGTTACTCCCTACTCCCTTCTAGCGGAGGGCGGCAAAAAGGTGTTGCATCCTAGAGCTAAAAGTGAGGAGGGAAGCAAGTTTTTTTTTCGTTTTGTTTGCTTTTTTATGTTTTTTGTTTTTTTGAGGGGGGAGAGTTAGAGGGTAAGGGGGTTAGGATTAGAGGGGGTTGGGGTTACGGTTTGGAAACCTGGGGACGAGGATATCAAGCAGGAGTTTAGTGTTAAGGTTAAAGGGCCCACGAGGGGCGTCCTTCAATTGTAAAATGCCTTTAGACGCACGTGTCTAGTCGTCTCGTTGCATCGACCTAGAGGAGTTTTCTGATAGATCTTGCGCTTTGGGCTCAGTTAATCGGTCTGTATCCATTGTAAACACGGTGTCTGCCGTTAGAAAATCGTTAACCAGGCGTTTGTGAGCTTTAACAACCATCCCTTTGAGTTTAAAACGAACGTTTCTTCAAAAGCCACTCGAGATGGAGGTACTCACGGAGGTTTGTTACGGTAACAACCCTGTGGTTTGCCATCTTCTTTCTTTCCGCAGCGTCGCAAACGCATCGGCCGGTCTCTTAGGTGACGAAAAAACGTCTGATCTCTCGACTGGAATGCTTAACGTACTAAGATTAGTAGAGTTAGTACTAAGAGTTGCATCTGGCCGCCGTAATTTTCTTCGATGATGTCTTGAAAATTTCGTGACTTCGTTTTCAAACCTCTAGGGTCGATTTTAACCTTCGACCTTAAAGTCGATTTTAGCCTTCGGTGTGGCTCTGTACAACTTTTGCGGTGAAAAAGCTTGCGCGGAGTCTACAGTTGTATTTAGCCGACAGACGCTGGCAACGCAGAAACAGAATGACTCTTGGGCGGCGCAAACCGAGCGTTCAGCAAATTTCTAGCATTTTACGTCAAAGCGGACAATCTGCACGACAAATAAAGCTAACTTTCTCGTTGCAACAGTTAGTCACTGGATCGTTGGACGAGTGTGTACAGCTGTTTTGCGTCGAAAGCCGACCGGTGGTCGGATGCGACTCTTCTTTTCATTCGAAAATCAGAACCTGGCCATCAGTCGTGTATCACCATCGAATGCTTAATGTAGTGATTTCTCGAAACGACAAAAGCTTGTAAAACAAACAGCTTCGCTGTACTGTTGCCTAATATGTTAACGGATGGCCAGGAACAACCTTGGTCTGTAATGAATGAGTTCGTTTTTCCATTCGAGGCACTAATTACTGCAGTTTTAAAAGTCACCTAAAGTATAAGCTCATCTCTCCATTCAAGAAAAACAAGCATCAGAGTTTCGGAAAGTTTGCATGCACGACACCACCATCGATGATACTTAAACAAACAGAAAATGAATTGCAAAACAGAACCACTGAATTGCAAAACATAACAACGGACAGCTTGTAAAATGCATGGTGATGAGCTTCTTCAATCCAATCAAGGAACCAAGCATCACAGTTTCGGCAATGGTGCATGTGCAAATCAGCAAACTGTGATACTTAATCAAACAACTTCACTGTTTTGCTTAGTTTAAGAACGGATGGCTAAGAACAACCTCGTTAGTGAGTATGAAGTCATCTCTTCATTCCAGGAATTAATAATAATCAGAGTTTTAGAAGTCTCTTACGTGCGATACTACTATCAACGGTACTTAATCAAACAGCCTCTCAGAATGGCCTAGTTTGAGAACGGAAGGCTAGGAACAACCTTAGTAGTGAGTCATCAGTTCAACTTTTCATTCAAGGAATTAAGCATCTAAAATCTGAAAAATAAAAAGAAGAGCTCTTTGTTAGAAGTTCTTATTTTTATTTTTCCTCAACTTCTATTTCTTTTCTTTTTTTACTTTTTTTTTTTTAATGATAGTTTTTCTTTTTTTTTATCTATTTTGTTCGTTTAAATTAATACAACAGGCGTTTTAGGTCGTTTCTGTAACATTATTTAACACTTTAAATTGTAATAAATATTTGAACAGAAGAAAATCCCTTTCGTAACGTTAAAATGTCATAAGAACATTTCATCTTTACCAAATACGCTTGTAAAAATAGTTTCACTTTTAAAGTTTGTTGTATATGTCTTTTAATTTAGTGAATCGCAATTTGGATTTTCTTAGGCGCACATCTACTTTAGTTGCTTTTTCTTAAAGAAAGGTCACCAGAGTTTTCTTACACAGCCCCTGCAGCATAATCTTTAACAAAATACTCTTTTGAAAAGTTTTACATTGAAATAAACAAAAGCCATTTGCGTAAGTAGAGATAACTTAGAGAATAAAAAGTGCATAAACGCCTCGCTACTTTGATGAAGAAAGAAACGGATGACTAAATGCAACTTTTTAATTTCGTGTGCTATCTCTTTCGATTAAGGTACTTTTTGAATATTTTTTCAAAGAAATGTTAGCGTAGTTTTCCTTTTTTAAATTTAAATCATGTTTAAAGGTAGTTTTTGAATGTTTTTTCAAAGAAATGTTAGCGTAGTTTTCATCTATTAAATCTAAATCATGTTTAAAGGTAGTTTTCGAATATTTTTTCAAAGAAATGTTAGCGTAGTTTTCCTCTTTTAGATCTAGCTTATGTTTAAGGTAGTTTTTGAGTATTTTTTCAAAGAAAAGTTAGCGTAGTTTTCCTCTTTTAGATCTAGCTTATGTTTAAGGTAGTTTTTAAATATTTTTTTAAAGAAAAGTTAGCATAGTTTTCCTCTTTTAGATCTAGCTTATGTTTAAGGTAGTTTTTGAGTATTTTTTCAAAGAAAAGTTAGCGTAGTTTTCCTCTTTTAGATCTAGCTTATGTTTAAGGTAGTTTTTAAATATTTTTTTAAAGAAAAGTTAGCATAGTTTTCCTCTTTTGGATATAGCTTATGTTTAAGGTAGTTTTTAAATATTTTTTTTAAAGAAAAGTTAGCGTAGTTTTCCTCCTTTAGATCTAGCTTATAATTCAGGTAGTTTTTGAATATTTTTTCAAATAAAAATTAGCAAAGTATAGTTTATTTAGCATGACATCACAAAATACTAAACTCAAAAAGGCAAGATAAAGTATAAGATAAACGTAAAATAAGATATAGATGAAACAAATGTTAGGCTGCATAAAATCAAAAACTGCATTGCCTATCATAAACACAAATGTCTAGTGAGAGCTTTTAAAGTTCGTTCTTTTCGTCTTTTAATTTGGTGAATCGCGATTTGAATTTTCTAAGGCGCACATGTCTTTCAGTTGCTTTTTTCTTAAGGAAAGGTCGCCAGAGTTTTTTTACGCAGCTCCTGCAGCATAATCTTTAACAAAATACTCTTTTGTATATCATTACATAGAAATAAACAAAAACCATATGCGTAAACAGAGATAAATTAGAACGCAAAAGTGCATAAAAAGCCTCGCTACTTTGCTATAGAAGAAGTGGATGACTAGATACAACTTTGTAAATTCGTGCACTACCTCAATGGATTAAGGTATTTTTCGAAAGTTTTTTAAAAGCATAAATAGCGTAGTCTTCCTCTTTTAAATCTAGCTTATGTCTAAGGCAGTTTTTGAATAGATTTTCAAAGAAAGGTTAGCGTACTTTTCCACTTTTAAGTTTAGCTTATGTAGCTTGACAAAACAACACACAAAAAGACAAGATAAAGTATCAGATAAACGTAAAATAAAATATAAATGAAACTAAAGTTAGGCTGCATAAAAAACAAACAACTTAATAATCTACTAGACATGTTTAAGTTGAATTAAGTAAAGTCCTTTGCGCAAATTTGGGTAAATAAGAGAGTAAAAATCCATAAAAAGAAGAAGTGGATGAGTAGATACAATTTTTTAAATTTGTGTGCTATCTCTATTGAATAAGGTAGTTTTCGAGAGTTTTTTCAAAGCAAAATTAGCGTAGTGTTCCTCTTTTAAATCTAGATTATCTCAAAAATAGATTTCGAATAGTTTTTCAAAGAAAGGTTAGCGCAGCTTTCCTCTTTTAACATTAGCTTATGTAGCTTGACATCACAGAACACAAAAAGATAAAATAAAATATAAGACAAACGTAAAATGAAAAATAGATGTAGCTAAAGTTAGGCAGCATAAAAAACCAACAACATAATAATCTACTAGGCATGTTTAAATTGAATTAAATAAAATCCTTTGCGCAAAAATAGGTATGTTAGAGAGTAAAAGCGCATAGAAAGCCTCGCTACTTTGCTGTGAAAGAAGTGGATGACTAGATACAACTTTTTAAAATCCTGTGCTATCTCTATCGATTAAGGTAGTTTTCGAAAGATTTTTCAAAGCAAAAATAGCGTAGTCTTTCTCTTTTAAATCTAGATTATGTCTAAGGTATTTTTTGAACAGCTTTTCAAAGAAAGGTTAGCGTAGCTTTCCTCTTTTAAGTTTAGCTTATGTAGCTTGACATCACAAAACACAAAATTCAAAAAGACAAAATAAAATATAAGATAAACGTAAAATAAAATATAGATGAAGCTAAAGTTAGACTGCATAAAAAAACAACAACGTAATAACCTACTAGAATCTAATAAAACCCTATGCACAAATGTAGGTATGTTAGAGAGTAAAAGTGCATAAAAAGCCTCGCTACTTTGTTTAAGGTAGTTTTTGAATAGTTTTTCAAAGAAAGCTTAGCGTAGTTTTCCTCTTTAAAGTTTGGCTTATGTAGCTTGACATCACAAAACACAAAACACTAAAAGGAAAGGTAATATAAAAGTTAATCGTAAAATAAAATGTAGGTGAAATAAATGTTAGGCTGCATAAAAGAAAAAAAAAATCGTAACATAATAATCTTCTATATATGTTTGGATTGAATTAAATGAATTCCTTTGCGTAAATATAAGCAAACTAGTGAGAAAAAGTGCATAAAGAGCCTCGCTACTTTGCTGCAGAAGTAGTGGATGACTATATGCAATTTTTTAAAATCGTGTGCTATCTCTATCGATTAAGGTAGTTTTCGAAAGTTTTTTCAAAGTAAAAATAGTGTAGTTTTCCTCTTTTAAATCTAGCTTTTGTCTAGGGTAGTTTATGAATAGATTTTCAAAGAAAGGTTAGCGTAGCATTCCACTTTTAAGTTTAGCTTAAGTTGCTTGGCATCACAAAACTCAAAACTCAAAAAGAAAAGATAAAATATATGATAAACCTAAAACATAATATAGATGAAACTAAAGTTAGGCTGCATAAAAAACCAACAACATAATAATCTACTAGGCATGTTTAAATTGAATTAAATAAAATCCTTTGCGCAAATGTAGGTATGTTAGAGAGTAAAAGTGCATGAAAAGCCTCGCTACTTTGTTAAAGGTAGTTTTTGAATAGTTTTTCAAAGCAAGTTTAGCGTAGTTTTCCTCTTTTATGTTTAGACTATGTAGCTTGACATCACAGAACACAAAGCTCAAAAAGGCAAGATAAAATATAAGTTAATCGTAAAATATAGATGTAACAAAGTTTAGACTGCATAAAAAACCAACAACATAATAATCTACTAGGCATGTTTAAGTTGAATTAAATAATGTCCTTTGCGCAAATATAGGAAAGTTAGAGTAAAAATCCATAAAAAGCCTCGATACTTTGCTGAAGAAGAAGATGACTATATGCAACTTTTTAAAATTGTGAGCTATCTATATCGATTTAGGTCCTTTTTGAGTACTTTTTCAAAGAAAAGTTAGCGCAGTTTTCCCCTTTTAAGATTAGATTATGAAGCTTGACATAACAAAACACAAAACTAACAAAGGCAAGATAAAATATAAGGTAAACGCAATATAATGTATAGATGAAACTAAAGTTAGGCTGCATAAAACAAACGGGTAACAATACTCTTCTATGTATGTTTACATTGAGTTAAATAAAATCCTTTGCGCAAATATAGGTATGTTAGAGAATAAAAGTGCATAAAAAGCCTCAGTACTTTGCTGTAGAAGAAGTGGATGAGTAGATACAATTTTTTAAATTTGTGTGCTATCTCTATCGAATAAGTTAGTTTTCGAGAGTTTTTTCAAAGCAAAATTAGCGTAGTGTTCCTCTTTTAAATCTAGATTATCTCAAAAATAGATTTCGAATAGTTTTTCAAAGAAAGGTTAGCGCAGCTTTCCTCTTTTAACATTAGCTTATGTAGCTTGACATCACAGAACACAAAAAGATAAAATAAAATATAAGACAAACGTAAAATGAAAAATAGATGTAGCTAAAGTTAGGCTGCATAAAAAACCAACAACATAATAATCTACTAGGCATGTTTAAATTGAATTAAATAAAATCCTTTGCGCAAAAATAGGTATGTTAGAGAGTAAAAGCGCATAAAAAGCCTCGCTACTTTGTTAAAGGTAGTTTTTGAATAGTTTTTCAAAGACAGGTTAGCGTAAATTTCCTCTTTAAAGTTTAGCTTATGTAGCTTGACATCACAAAATATAAAACTCAAAAAGACAAGATAAAATATAAGATAAACGCAAAATAAAATATAGATGAAACTAAAGTTAGGCTGCATACAAAACCAACAACATAATATTCTACTAGTTATGTTTAAATTGAATTAAATAAAATCCTTTACGCAAATATAGGTAAGTTAGAGAGTAAAAGTGCATAAAAAGCTTTACTTTGCTGAAGAAGAAGATGAATAGATGCAACTTTTTAAATTCGTGAGCTATCTCTATCGGTGTAAGGTAGTTTTTGAACAATTTTTCAAAGAAAAGTTAGCCTAGTTTTCTTCTTTTAAGTTTAAATTATGTAGCTTGACATCACAAAATACAAAACTCAAAAAGACAAGATAAAATATAAGATAAACGCAAAATAAAATATAGATGAAACTAAAGTTAGGCTGCATACAAAACCAACAACATAATATTCTACTAGAAAAGTTAGCCTAGTTTCCTTCTTTTAAGTTTAGATTATGTAGCTTGACATCACAAAACACAAAAAGGCAAGATAAAATACAAGGTAAACGTAAAATAAAATAGAAGTCAAACAAAAGTTAGGTTGCATAAATACAAAAACTGCATTGCCAAAAATAGAATTTGTTGTCTAGAAAGACCTTTTAAACTTTGTTTCTTTCGTTTTTTGACTTAGTGAATCGCGATCTGGTTTTTCTTAGGCGCGCTTGTTTCTTAGTTGTTTTTTTTGTAAAGAAACTTTATTCAGACGTTTTTTTTTACGCAACTCCTTTAACATTATTTTTAACAAAGTATTCTTTTATACGTGTTTACATTGAAATAAAACCCTTTGCGTAAATAGAGATAAATTAGAGAGCAAAAGTACATAAAAAGCCTCGCTACTTTGCAGAAGAAGAATTGGATGGCAAGATTCGTGTGCTTTCTCTTTCGTTTAAGGTACTTCTTGAATATTTTTTCAAAGAAAAGTTAGCGTAGTTTTCCCCTTTTAAGTTTAGCTTACGCAGCTTGACATCACAAAACGCAAAAACCAATAAGGCATGATAAAATACAAGATAAACGTAAAATAAAATAGAAGTGAAACAAAAGTTAGACTGCATAAAAACAAAAAAAAAAAAAAAAACATAATATACTTCTATGTATGTTTACATTGATCTAAACAAAATCCTTTGTGTAAAGATATGAAAAAATAGAGAGTAAGAGTTCATAAAAAAGCCTCGCTATTTTGCTGAAGAAGAAATGGATGTCTAGATCTTTTAAAATAAGGAACTTTTTGATTTCTTTTTCCGAAAAATGGTTGGAGCAGTTTTCCTTTTTTAAATTTCACTTATGCAGTTTAACATCACAGGAAATATTATTTTGCTTTTTAACAAACTCTTAAAAACATCAGAAGTAATTCTAAATGCAACTCTATTAAAAGTTTTCACAGAATAACAAAACGACTTCTTTTTTTTTTTTTTAAAGATAAAAAAAAGTTTGAACTATCTATCCATAAAAAATGTGAGAACAGTTAACAGAACTTCTTGTTTATTATGTCTTTAGCGAAACAGATAAAAATATTTGCAAAAGCATAGATAAAACAAACTACACAAAAGGCCCATCTTTATTGCCAAACTGAACAAACTTATCTAAACTACATAAATGGTTTCACGATATTGCCATATTGAACAAACTTTTCTAAACTACCCTCTTTTTGAATTTTTAGCTTCATGTTTTTAATTTTGTCTTTAATATGGCTTTGGTAGGAGTACTTTTGCAAGACATGAATGAGCTTGTCACTGCTATGATTTGCCAAGATGCCAAGGTAATCTTTGTACGAGCAACTTGAGCTTACATCTGTAAACACGTCTTGCAAGATGTATGCCAACACCAAAGCTGCACATCGTGGAAAACTTCTGGTGTTGAACCATTCGTTGTGGCCAGGGCAAGCATTCAGCTCTTCAACTATTTCATCTAAAATTTTACAAACTCAAGTCATAACACAAAGTGATTAAATCAAATATTCATTTGGTTCTGAAGTAAGACAAGATTTATTCTGTTTTTTTATTTATTTTTTTTTTGTTGACCTTATTGTTTGCACTGATAGCAATAACTGGTTTTTGAAAGATTACCTAAATGGCATTGGCTAACTTCTGCTTTGTTTTCCTTTGTTCTTGGCTGAGTTGATCCTGAAATAAAATAAAACCATGTTCATTTTTCTAATTCATAAAAACCATCAACAGTTTCTAAGTGTTAGAGATGATAACAAGCTGTGCATGATTTCTAACGGTGATGTTTCTAACTTCATCATTAGAAATCGGGTAGACACAACTTTCTAAAAGTGCACTTAGCAATGATGGCTAGTTTTTGTTAACAGTTAACCATCTGAAATTGTGCAAGAAGAGGTTTGTGTTTATATATCTTTGTATAAATTAGGTTTTACATTACCGATGAGTTCTTGAGTGAAAGATGGCATTTCCAACTTGATTTTTTTTCTTCTTGGATCTTTTACTTCTAAAACATAATCAGTTTTAGTATCATTCACTTGTATAAACATTTAAGCAATCACAGAATTAGTCCTGCAACAAATACATACACACTTCTGTGTTGTTTTTTTGTTTTGTTTTGTTTTTTTTACAGCTCTAACAATAACAATAGGGCAAGGAGTTGATTTGGGCATTTTCATTTTTTGAAAGCGTGTTGAGATTTGCATAAAAATCAAAAATCAAAAATCAAAAAGAATTTACCTCTGGATGTAGAGGCAAGACTTTGGCTAAATAGGCTACCAACAGATTGAACAGCATAAGGTGAGAGCTGCTTTGCAAGAACAGTACCAGCCTGTTGGACAGGAACAGCTGAAACTGGATCAGATGAAAGAAACAAACTGGGTTTGGCCAATGTTTGCTGAAAAGCAACAAGGCTAGGAGTCAGAGGAACAGAAAAGACCTCTTTTGAAGGACAGAAAGCGACTTGCTGAGAAGGAGAAGCAGAAACAGGTTTGGCAACCACTTGCTCATTAAAGTAAACTGGAGAAAGTTTTGCATGGTGTTCAATAAAATCCGGTTCATCAGGAAATAATGTTAATGCAAGAGGAGAACAAGCTGTGCCAACAGGAACAGCTAGAGTCTGATCTACATCCATACAAACAGCTTGTTCGTTAGGAACTAGTTGTGCAAGAGCAGGGGATAGTTCAAGAACTGGACCAGCGATTGTTTGTTCAGATGGAACAGACGAAACAGGAGTTGAGGTAGGTTCACACAAGAAATCTACGGCATGGTCGTTGCTATCCTCTAAAGGAACATTGTTTTCTACAGCTGGAGAAAACGGAACCACTGTGGTACAGCTGAAAGTAGCAGCACATTCTTCAGAGTCAGAACCGGAGTCTAAATCTTCCTCAAAGATGTCCTCAACCTCATGAAAACCGTACTCCTCTGCATTAGTTTGGAGCCAGTCCATCACATCCTTCTCCTTCTTTGGTGGTCTCTCAGACTTTTCAACAGTCAAAGACTCTATGACTCCGAAGGACTGTCCGATGCCCAGGGCAAAGCGCAACTCCTCTGCAGCGTTCCACTGGGACACATAAAAGCTATCCATTGTGTTCCTGCTGTGCTTCATGTAGAGTGTAGCAAACCGCTCGCGATCTTCTTTGCTGTTGTTGGCAAAGTAAGTGGCTATCGAACCGCGAATGCAAGTGGGAGTAAGACGCTTCATGGGAATGTTTACTTGGCTTTTTCTGAAGCAGGACGTCAGGCAAGAGGAGATAGCAGAGGAACCCATCTGGTAAACAGGCACTCTAGTTGCACCGAGTGTCACACATTCGTCTTTGTTGGGTCTCATCGATGGAAAAAGGGGCCTGTAGCAGTCGCTCAACTCCAAAACAGTCTTGGTGTCTGCAGCCATGTAGTGAGAGTCGTTGACAAGAAGGTCTCTGTATCTCAGCAAATAAATATCGATCAACACTTTCAAGTCGTTCGGCACTAGAATGTTTTTGGCTCCGTACTTGTATGCTGTTTTGTAGCGCTCTTGCACAATGCAATATCCACACTCACTCTTCTCAGCAGCCATGTAGTCTCTAATGTTTAAAAGAGCAATGTTAGATTTTCTTAAACTGTTAATTACAGTGACAGAGAGCAGAAGATGGTTTCGTAGAGACACAGCATTGTCTCTAGTCGGTGTAAGAGACGGCTTTCTAATCGATTCCACTAACTGTCTTACGTATGCAGACTTGCCATATTCGTTCAGCAAACTGACATTGATGATGTTGATGCATTTTTTGCTTTTCACAAGGCTCCTCCTCAAAGAACGAAAGGGCCTCAGCACTTTTTGTAACTCCTCCACCTTGCAGCGCAAACGTCGGATGGCCTCATGAGAAAGTCCGAAATAGACATTCCTGGCTTCACTGAAACGAAACAGGAGACAAAGGTAGACAAGGCGGTTGTACAACGTGTGACAAGACATGGCTTTTGTTTGGTCAAGTTCACTCAGCTTGGAATTGAGCTGAATGTTTTTAAAGTGCATGGAAAAGTATCTATCCTCCAAAACGTTGGAATTGGTGAGAGCGTTCGGGTGCAGCGTCAGCGTGCTGTCACAACATGTCAATATTTCAACAACTGCATTTTTGTAGATCTTTGCTTGTGACAAAGTGTTGTTGTTGGCTACCACAAGCCACTTTTCAAAATCTCTGAAGAGCTCATCTGCTGACTGGTAATAAAAGTGAAAAGCATCTTTGTCCAGCTGAAACAAGAGTCTCTTATCTTCTGTCAAGACGGAGGAGTTGGAAACCAAGTGCTTTAAGGAATTAAAATCAGAGTCTAGGACGGATTCGGTGTTCAGCTCTTTGTTTTCTACAGAGGTGCAGTGGTTTGCAGAAGGAGCCTCGGACGAACCAGCAACTGATGAGGGCAAGCTTAAAAGAGGATCAGAGGAAAGAACCGGAGAAGAAAAAGAGGAGGAAGGCCCAGGAGCAGAGGATGCAGAGCCTGATGCAGACGCTTGTTCAGCTACTGGCTTAATACCAAAGAAGGCAGGTCGAATAAATTGAGGGACATAGAGCTTGTCGTTGTCGTATCGCTTTGCCTCTGCAATCTTTTGTTTGATCGTCTTGGAATCGTAGAAATGAGTCTCTTTCAAGTGTATGTCCAGTCGGTCGTAATACTTCCAACATTGCAAACAGGGGTAAGGTTTTGGACAGCCGGACTTGCGTTCGAGACGAGCATGCTGAAACTTCCTGACCATTGCAGAGTAAAAGATGGAAGCTTCATCCAAAGTCCAAGAATGATCTTTTTTAGTCAAGTGTCTTTTAATGCTTGTGGAGGAATGTTTGCACAAAGGCATCGGACAGCTAACAGCGTACCTCTTCTTGGTACCATAGAAAGGTACAACCCTGTTTACGGAGCCACACGCTGCAACTAATGCGGCCCTGACTTTGTTTTTGAGCTTTAAGTCTCTCTGTTCTTGTGACTGCCTTCTTTTCTTTTTTTTCGCTTTAGAGTTCGGAGAAGGGGCAACAACAGTGTTGTTTTCTTGTGAAGAAGACATGTTCAGGTGTTTGTTTGCAACGGTTTATGCTAAAAAAAAGAAGACAGTTAGTGAGAGTGTTTTTCTTCTGCCTGCATCCTGGAATCCTGGAATGTTTACAACTGCAGGGAAGAGCTGTGTTTTTTCGAATCCTCTGCAAAAGAGAAAAAAGAAAGAAAAGAGAGCAACAAGAAGAAACAAAGTTTCCACTAGCAAATGAAAAAGAATGAGAGCAACTAGCATTACATGCATGGTGGCAGCAGTGATTGCTATTATGAGAAGGAGAATGAGAAAAAAAAAAAAAAAAAAGAAACAAATAAATAAAGAGATGGAGTTTGAGAGGATCTCGCAACCATATGACTCAAAGAAAGAAACTGTGTTGAAAAAAGGCAAGAGAGGGCAAATAGAACTTGCTAACAAGGACAAATGACAGACATAACTACAACAGTAACAACTCTCATTGCAAGCATAATAACAACAGCATCAGCATCACTGACTCAGAGAGTGTTGACATAACAAAAAAGAAAACAAAAGTACAAGCCAAGTGGGGGAACATTAACAAACACTCATTGCAACTATAACAACAACAACAACAACAGCAACAGCATCACTGACTCAGAGGGTATTGATAAAAAAAAACAAGCAAAACAAAAACAAACAAAAAAACAAATAAAAAAACAAAACAAGCAAATTGGGTGAACAGTAACAACTCTCATTGCAAGCATAATAACAACAACAGCATCAGCATCAGCATCACTGACTCAGAGAGTGTTGACAAAATAAAATAGACAATAAGCAAGCAAAGTGGGTGAACAGTAACAACTCTCACTGCAAGCATAATAACAACAACAGCATCAGCATCAGCATCACTGACTCAGAGAGTGTTGATAAAATAAAACAGATTATAAACAAACAAAGTGGGTGAACAGTAACAGCTCTCATTGAAAGCATAATAACAACAACAGCATCACTAACTCAGAGGATATATAAAAAAACAAACAAACAAACAAACAAAACAAAAACAAAAAAAAAACAAGCAAAGTGGCTGAACAGTAACAGCTATCATTGCAAGTAAAATAACAACAACAGCATCAGCAACATCATCACTGACTCAGAGAGTGGTGATAAAATAAAACAGATTAAAAAACAAGCAAAGTGGCTAAACAGTAACAACTATAAATACAAGTAAAATGACAAAAGCAGCAACAGCATCACTAACTCGCAGGGTGTTGATAAAAAAAAAAGCAACAAACAAATAAAGCAAGCAAAGTGGGTGAACATTAACACTCATTGCAACTATAATAACACCAACAGCAACAGCATCAGTGACTCAAAGGGTGTTGATAAACAAAAACAAAGGCACAAACAAAACAAGCAGAGTGGGTGAACATTAACAACACTTATTGCAAGCATAATAACAACAACAGCATCAGCATCACTGACTCAGAGAGTGTTGATAAAATAAAATAGATTATAAACATGCCAAGTTTGTGAACATTAACAAACACTCATTGCAACTATAACAACGACTACAGCAACAGCATCACTTACTCAGAGAGTGTTGAGAAAAAAAACAACAAAAAAAACAAAAACAAAACAAAACAGAAAACAGAAGTACAAGCCAAGGGGGGGAACATTAACAAACACTCATTGCAACTATAACAACAACAACAGCAACAGCATCACTTACTCAGAGGATATTGATAAAAAAAACAAACAAACAAACAAACAAAACAAGCAAAGTGGCTGAACAGTAACAGCTATCATTGCAAGTAAAATAACAACAACAGCATCAGCAACATCATCACTGACTCAGAGAGTGGTGATAAAATAAAACAGATTAAAAAACAAGCAAAGTGGCTGAACAGTAACAACTATAAATACAAGTAAAATGACAAAAGCAGCAACAGCATCACTAACTCGCAGGGTGTTGATAAAAAAAAAAAGCAACAAACAAACAAAGCAAGCAAAGTGGGTGAACATTAACACTCATTGCAACTATAATAACACCAACAGCAACAGCATCAGTGACTCAAAGGGTGTTGATAAACAAAAACAAAAGCACAAACAAAACAAGCAAAGTGGGTGAACATTAGCAACACTTATTGCAAGCACAATAACAACAACAGCATCAGCATCACTGACTCAGAGAGTGTTGATAAAACAAAATAGATTATAAACAAGCCAAGTTGGTGAACATTAACAAACACTCATTGCAACTGTAATAAGAACAACAGCAACAGCATCACTGACACAAAGGGTGTTGATAAACAAAAACAAAAACACAAGCAAAGTGGGTGAACATTAACAACACTCATTGCAACTATAACAACAACAACAGCAACAGCATCACTGGCTCAAAGGGTGTTGATAAAATAAAGAAATAAAAACAAAACAAGCAAAGTGGGTGAACAGTAACAACTCCCATTGCAAGCATAATAACGACAACAGCAACAGCAACACCATCACTGACTCAGAGAGTGTTGATAAAATAAAATAGATTATAAACAAGCCAAGTTGGTGAACATTAACAAACACTCATTGCAACTATAACAACGACTACAGCAACAGCATCACTTACTCAGAGAGTGTTGAGAAAAAAAAAACAAAAACAAAAAAAAAACAAAACAAAACAGAAAACAAAAGTACAAGCCAAGTGGGGGAACATTAACAAACACTCATTGCAACTGTAACAACAACAACAGCAACAGCATCACTTACTCAGAGAGTGTTTATAAATAAAACAAAAAACAAAAACAAGAAACAAAAATACAAGCCAAGTGGGTGATTACTAACAGCGCTAACAGCAGCAACAACAGTGTCTTTAGAAACAACAAACAAGTACAACAGCAACAACTGCTTTTACAGAGTATAACAATAACAACAACATGGCACTAACAACAACAAAAGGGTTGGAATAAAAACCTGTAGGCAAAAGGAGAGCTGCATTCAGACAAGATCGATTACAAAGAGGCTCTTCTTTAGGACAGAGGAGAAACTGCTTTTGAGGGACAGAGGGACTTTTGTTGTTGTGGTTGTTGTTGTTGTTGTGCAGAAACCAACAAACTTTTATTGAACCGAATATAACCGAATATAACCGAAAGTCTTGTTTGCTTCTGTTTTGTGCCATCAAGAAGGGAAAACAAAACATCACAAAACAAACGAAGCAAACGAAACAAACAAACAAACAAACGAACGAAACAAACAAACAAAAAAAAAAAAATTAAAAAAATTAACAAACAAACAAACAAACAAACAAGCAAACAAACAAAAACAAATAAGAAAAACAGAAAACGCAGTACCGAAACCTCGCCATTTTTTATCCTTCCTCAAGCTTTCTCTGGGCGCCAAAGACCGAGAAAGTTGAGCAAACGTGACGTTGAGGGGGGGGAGGGGGGTACTTAAGGACAGCAGACCGACCAATGGCACGCTTAGGAGAGACCCACGTGAATGCTACATTTTCTTTCTATGTACGCTGAATCCGCTCAAAGTCTGGAATTTCCAGCATTCACGTGTCATCACTCCAGCCACCAGATTGGCCCACACTTTGCACACTTTCAAGACTAGAAACTCACTTGTGCTCAATTTGAGCAAAAAAAAAAAAAAACTAAGTCTCGCATGGCGACAACTTTTCCAAAAGCAAACAAAGGCAAACGAAGGCAAACGAAGAAAAAACAAAAACAAATAAACAAAAACAAAACCGAATAGGGAGAGAGAGAGTGAGTCGACTCATTTCTTTCGACTGCCTTAAACGAGAAGTCTAAAACGTTTAAAAGTTGAAAACTAAGTTTTTTAAATGAACTGCACCGAAAAAACTTTACGACAGTTTAGCTGGTTAAAAACGCAGAGGAAAATATTTTATAAAATTTAAGCGTTCTAAAGATGTCCATTTTTGTTTTTGTTTTTTTTATTTTGGTTTGTTTCTGGCTTGTTTCTTTCTTTAAATTCTAGCGATCGAGCATATTTGAACGGTTTCATCAACCTGTCGGCGCACGTGCTCGAGAGCTAGAACTTTGATTGCTTTTGTTGTTGAGAATTGAGAATGTCCGAGCAGGTTTTTTTATCGATTTCATCGCTTGTGGCGAGGCAAAAATCAAAACGCTTTTTGGACGAAAGAAAAGAGATTAAAAGGAAAAAAGAGAAGAAAAAAAAAACAAAAAAATAGGTTATGTGTTATGAACATTTATTTTCTCACGCGATGACGTCTAGTTTTGTTAGAGTAATTAAAATATGGTATCAAGTTTGTAATTTCTATCTTATTTTTAGTTACGGATAATTGCCAATTATGTCACGTTTAGTATACACAACGCTGTTTTCTTAATAGCAATATGATACAAACAAGTTATAAAAAAAAAAGCGTTCGCTCGATCTTCCTTAGTCAGTTGAACAAAAAGAAATTTTCACAACATATGATTGATTTGGTTGTCCTAGCAAGCTGTTTTAGCAAACGACTAGAGGTTGCAACTGTTGTTCATTGAAAACGAAAAATCTAGCGTCAGCAAGAAATTTTTGAATACATAATGTACACAAAAGTGGCACTTACAAATGAAAATGTAAAAAAAAACTGTTTACCTTGATGCCAGACTCGCAGAGATGTTGTCGCTCGTTGCTATCGACTGCGAACAGCTTTGTTGTTTTTCGAAGTGCCTCTTCATTCTACTTATAGCCGAAGTTTTGGCTTCGAAAAAAAATACGAACGTCGTTAAGCTCAACGAGCTGCTTTAATTGTTGTTCGTGCGAAAACGAAATGCTTAAAACGGATAAAAGTGTTGGCGTAATTACACTTTTCGACCGCGATGCAGTTTGTCAACTCTAGCGTACTTTTTTGGCTCGTGGAGCAAAAGCCTCATGATAATAGCAAAGGCTTAAAATGTCTTAACATGTCAGCAAAGGCTTAATATGCTTAATAAACTGTGGTTAAGCTTTTGCGGTGCAGTTCATTTACAACTTAATTTGCAACTTGCTGGCACAAGCAAACGTTTATGACTTCTCGTTTAAGACAGTTGAGCGAAATCAGTCGACTCACTCATTCTCCCTTTTCTGTTTTGTTTTTGTTTTGTTTTTTTGTTTTTGTTTTTGTTTTTGTTTGTTTTTTTTTTTTCTTTGTTTGTCTTTTGTTTAAAATGTAAAAAACTCGAAAGGAAAGTTGTTGCTTTGTTTGCTTATTGAAAGTTTTCGCCAGTTGCAAGACTTAGTTTTGTTTTTGTTTACTTATTAAAATATCGAGGAAAATATTTGAGGACATCGCATTCTAATGGTGCCTTTATAACAACATCTAACGATTTAACGTTTAATGTTGTGCTCAAAAAAAAAATTCCTTTTATATCTCTCAATGGTCTCCAACGATAAAACTGCCGACCAATCGCAACGATTAAACAGCCAACCAATGGCAGCTCAATGGTCTCCAAACAAGAGACTGCCGACCAATGGCAGCTCAGTGGTTTGAGAAGTGAGATCATTCGATTTCCTTTTATTATCTCCAGTTTGAACTAGTGCTTGGCTTGTGGTGCAGAAACTAAAACTTCCCGTTTTTGTATTTTGTTTTGAATTTCTTTGCTTTGAGCTTTTTAATCGATCGATAGCTTTAGGAGAAAAGAAGAAACCCCTCTGACGAAGTCTTGGCTTTTTTAAAAACGCTCAAATTTTGGCAAACAAATCTCATACGAAACGCTACTTTGATGTCAAGCTTTCGTTACTCCCTACTCCCTTCTAGCGGAGGGCGGCAAAAAGGTGTTGCATCCTAGAGCTAAAAGTGAGGAGGGAAGCAAGTTTTTTTTTCGTTTTGTTTGCTTTTTTATGTTTTTTGTTTTTTTGAGGGGGGAGAGTTAGAGGGTAAGGGGGTTAGGATTAGAGGGGGTTGGGGTTACGGTTTGGAAACCTGGGGACGAGGATATCAAGCAGGAGTTTAGTGTCCACGAGGGGCGTCCTTCGGTTGTAACGTGCCGCTAGGTGCACGCGTCTAGTCGTCTCGTTGCATCGACCTAGAGGAGTTTTCTGATAGATCTTGCGCTTTGGGCTCAGTTAATCGGTCTGTATCCATTGTAAACACGGTGTCTGCCGTTAGAAAATCGTTAACCAGGCGTTTGTGAGCTTTAACAACCATCCCTTTGAGTTTAAAACGAACGTTTCTTCAAAAGCCACTCGAGATGGAGGTACTCACGGAGGTTTGTTACGGTAACAACCCTGTGGTTTGCCATCTTCTTTCTTTCCGCAGCGTCGCAAACGCATCGGCCGGTCTCTTAGGTGACGAAAAAACGTCTGATCTCTCGACTGGAATGCTTAACGTACTAAGATTAGTAGAGTTAGTACTAAGAGTTGCATCTGGCCGCCGTAATTTTCTTCGATGATGTCTTGAAAATTTCGTGACGTCGTTTTCAAACCTCTAGGGTCGATTTTAACCTTCGACCTTAAAGTCGATTTTAGCCTTCGGTGTGGCTCTGTACAACTTTTGCGGTGAAAAAGCTTGCGCGGAGTCTACAGTTGTATTTAGCCGACAGACGCTGGCAACGCAGAAACAGAATGACTCTTGGGCGGCGCAAACCGAGCGTTCAGCAAATTTCTAGCATTTTACGTCAAAGCGGACAATCTGCACGACAAATAAAGCTAACTTTCTCGTTGCAACAGTTAGTCACTGGATCGTTGGACGAGTGTGTACAGCTGTTTTGCGTCGAAAGCCGACCGGTGGTCGGATGCGACTCTTCTTTTCATTCGAAAATCAGAACCTGGCCATCAGTCGTGTATCACCATCGAATGCTTAATGTAGTGATTTCTCGAAACGACAAAAGCTTGTAAAACAAACAGCTTCGCTGTACTGTTGCCTAATATGTTAACGGATGGCCAGGAACAACCTTGGTCTGTAATGAATGAGTTCGTTTTTCCATTCGAGGCACTAATTACTGCAGTTTTAAAAGTCACCTAAAGTATAAGCTCATCTCTCCATTCAAGAAAAACAAGCATCAGAGTTTCGGAAAGTTTGCATGCACGACACCACCATCGATGATACTTAAACAAACAGAAAATGAATTGCAAAACAGAACCACTGAATTGCAAAACATAACAACGGACAGCTTGTAAAATGCATGGTGATGAGCTTCTTCAATCCAATCAAGGAACCAAGCATCACAGTTTCGGCAATGGTGCATGTGCAAATCAGCAAACTGTGATACTTAATCAAACAACTTCACTGTTTTGCTTAGTTTAAGAACGGATGGCTAAGAACAACCTCGTTAGTGAGTATGAAGTCATCTCTTCATTCCAGGAATTAATAATAATCAGAGTTTTAGAAGTCTCTTACGTGCGATACTACTATCAACGGTACTTAATCAAACAGCCTCTCAGAATGGCCTAGTTTGAGAACGGAAGGCTAGGAACAACCTTAGTAGTGAGTCATCAGTTCAACTTTTCATTCAAGGAATTAAGCATCTAAAATCTGAAAAATAAAAAGAAGAGCTCTTTGTTAGAAGTTCTTATTTTTATTTTTCCTCAACTTCTATTTCTTTTCTTTTTTTACTTTTTTTTTTTTAATGATAGTTTTTCTTTTTTTTTATCTATTTTGTTCGTTTAAATTAATACAACAGGCGTTTTAGGTCGTTTCTGTAACATTATTTAACACTTTAAATTGTAATAAATATTTGAACAGAAGAAAATCCCTTTCGTAACGTTAAAATGTCATAAGAACATTTCATCTTTACCAAATACGCTTGTAAAAATAGTTTCACTTTTAAAGTTTGTTGTATATGTCTTTTAATTTAGTGAATCGCAATTTGGATTTTCTTAGGCGCACATCTACTTTAGTTGCTTTTTCTTAAAGAAAGGTCACCAGAGTTTTCTTACACAGCCCCTGCAGCATAATCTTTAACAAAATACTCTTTTGAAAAGTTTTACATTGAAATAAACAAAAGCCATTTGCGTAAGTAGAGATAACTTAGAGAATAAAAAGTGCATAAACGCCTCGCTACTTTGATGAAGAAGAAACGGATGACTAAATGCAACTTTTTAATTTCGTGTGCTATCTCTTTCGATTAAGGTACTTTTTGAATATTTTTTCAAAGAAATGTTAGCGTAGTTTTCCTTTTTTAAATTTAAATCATGTTTAAAGGTAGTTTTTGAATGTTTTTTCAAAGAAATGTTAGCGTAGTTTTCATCTATTAAATTTAAATCATGTTTAAAGGTAGTTTTTGAATGTTTTTTCAAAGAAATGTTAGCGTAGTTTTCATCTATTAAATCTAAATCATGTTTAAAGGTAGTTTTCGAATATTTTTTCAAAGAATTGTTAGCGTAGTTTTCCTCTTTTAGATCTAGCTTATGTTTAAGGTAGTTTTTGAGTATTTTTTCAAAGAAAAGTTAGCGTAGTTTTCCTCTTTTAGATCTAGCTTATGTTTAAGGTAGTTTTTGAGTATTTTTTCAAAGAAAAGTTAGCGTAGTTTTCCTCTTTTAGATCTAGCTTATGTTTAAGGTAGTTTTTAAATATTTTTTTAAAGAAAAGTTAGCATAGTTTTCCTCTTTTGGATATAGCTTATGTTTAAGGTAGTTTTTAAATATTTTTTTTAAAGAAAAGTTAGCGTAGTTTTCCTCCTTTAGATCTAGCTTATAATTCAGGTAGTTTTTGAATATTTTTTCAAATAAAAATTAGCAAAGTATAGTTTATTTAGCATGACATCACAAAATACTAAACTCAAAAAGGCAAGATAAAGTATAAGATAAACGTAAAATAAGATATAGATGAAACAAATGTTAGGCTGCATAAAATCAAAAACTGCATTGCCTATCATAAACACAAATGTCTAGTGAGAGCTTTTAAAGGTCGTTCTTTTCGTCTTTTAATTTGGTGAATCGCGATTTGAATTTTCTAAGGCGCACATGTCTTTCAGTTGCTTTTTTCTTAAGGAAAGGTCGCCAGAGTTTTTTTACGCAGCTCCTGCAGCATAATCTTTAACAAAATACTCTTTTGTATATCATTACATAGAAATAAACAAAAACCATATGCGTAAACAGAGATAAATTAGAACGCAAAAGTGCATAAAAAGCCTCGCTACTTTGCTATAGAAGAAGTGGATGACTAGATACAACTTTGTAAATTCGTGCACTACCTCAATGGATTAAGGTATTTTTCGAAAGTTTTTTAAAAGCATAAATAGCGTAGTCTTCCTCTTTTAAATCTAGCTTATGTCTAAGGCAGTTTTTGAATAGATTTTCAAAGAAAGGTTAGCGTACTTTTCCACTTTTAAGTTTAGCTTATGTAGCTTGACAAAACAACACACAAAAAGACAAGATAAAGTATCAGATAAACGTAAAATAAAATATAAATGAAACTAAAGTTAGGCTGCATAAAAAACAAACAACTTAATAATCTACTAGACATGTTTAAGTTGAATTAAGTAAAGTCCTTTGCGCAAATTTGGGTAAATAAGAGAGTAAAAATCCATAAAAAGAAGAAGTGGATGAGTAGATACAATTTTTTAAATTTGTGTGCTATCTCTATTGAATAAGGTAGTTTTCGAGAGTTTTTTCAAAGCAAAATTAGCGTAGTGTTCCTCTTTTAAATCTAGATTATCTCAAAAATAGATTTCGAATAGTTTTTCAAAGAAAGGTTAGCGCAGCTTTCCTCTTTTAACATTAGCTTATGTAGCTTGACATCACAGAACACAAAAAGATAAAATAAAATATAAGACAAACGTAAAATGAAAAATAGATGTAGCTAAAGTTAGGCAGCATAAAAAACCAACAACATAATAATCTACTAGGCATGTTTAAATTGAATTAAATAAAATCCTTTGCGCAAAAATAGGTATGTTAGAGAGTAAAAGCGCATAGAAAGCCTCGCTACTTTGCTGTGAAAGAAGTGGATGACTAGATACAACTTTTTAAAATCCTGTGCTATCTCTATCGATTAAGGTAGTTTTCGAAAGATTTTTCAAAGCAAAAATAGCGTAGTCTTTCTCTTTTAAATCTAGATTATGTCTAAGGTAGTTTTTGAACAGCTTTTCAAAGAAAGGTTAGCGTAGCTTTCCTCTTTTAAGTTTAGCTTATGTAGCTTGACATCACAAAACACAAAATTCAAAAAGACAAAATAAAATATAAGATAAACGTAAAATAAAATATAGATGAAGCTAAAGTTAGACTGCATAAAAAAACAACAACGTAATAACCTACTAGAATCTAATAAAACCCTATGCACAAATGTAGGTATGTTAGAGAGTAAAAGTGCATAAAAAGCCTCGCTACTTTGTTTAAGGTAGTTTTTGAATAGTTTTTCAAAGAAAGCTTAGCGTAGTTTTCCTCTTTAAAGTTTGGCTTATGTAGCTTGACATCACAAAACACAAAACACTAAAAGGAAAGGTAATATAAAAGTTAATCGTAAAATAAAATGTAGGTGAAATAAATGTTAGGCTGCATAAAAGAAAAAAAAAATCGTAACATAATAATCTTCTATATATGTTTGGATTGAATTAAATGAATTCCTTTGCGTAAATATAAGCAAACTAGTGAGAAAAAGTGCATAAAGAGCCTCGCTACTTTGCTGCAGAAGTAGTGGATGACTATATGCAATTTTTTAAAATCGTGTGCTATCTCTATCGATTAAGGTAGTTTTCGAAAGTTTTTTCAAAGTAAAAATAGTGTAGTTTTCCTCTTTTAAATCTAGCTTTTGTCTAGGGTAGTTTATGAATAGATTTTCAAAGAAAGGTTAGCGTAGCATTCCACTTTTAAGTTTAGCTTAAGTTGCTTGGCATCACAAAACTCAAAACTCAAAAAGAAAAGATAAAATATATGATAAACCTAAAACATAATATAGATGAAACTAAAGTTAGGCTGCATAAAAAACCAACAACATAATAATCTACTAGGCATGTTTAAATTGAATTAAATAAAATCCTTTGCGCAAATGTAGGTATGTTAGAGAGTAAAAGTGCATGAAAAGCCTCGCTACTTTGTTAAAGGTAGTTTTTGAATAGTTTTTCAAAGCAAGTTTAGCGTAGTTTTCCTCTTTTATGTTTAGACTATGTAGCTTGACATCACAGAACACAAAGCTCAAAAAGGCAAGATAAAATATAAGTTAATCGTAAAATATAGATGTAACAAAGTTTAGACTGCATAAAAAACCAACAACATAATAATCTACTAGGCATGTTTAAGTTGAATTAAATAATGTCCTTTGCGCAAATATAGGAAAGTTAGAGTAAAAATCCATAAAAAGCCTCGATACTTTGCTGAAGAAGAAGATGACTATATGCAACTTTTTAAAATTGTGAGCTATCTATATCGATTTAGGTCCTTTTTGAGTACTTTTTCAAAGAAAAGTTAGCGCAGTTTTCCCCTTTTAAGATTAGATTATGAAGCTTGACATAACAAAACACAAAACTAACAAAGGCAAGATAAAATATAAGGTAAACGCAATATAATGTATAGATGAAACTAAAGTTAGGCTGCATAAAACAAACGGGTAACAATACTCTTCTATGTATGTTTACATTGAGTTAAATAAAATCCTTTGCGCAAATATAGGTATGTTAGAGAATAAAAGTGCATAAAAAGCCTCAGTACTTTGCTGTAGAAGAAGTGGATGAGTAGATACAATTTTTTAAATTTGTGTGCTATCTCTATCGAATAAGTTAGTTTTCGAGAGTTTTTTCAAAGCAAAATTAGCGTAGTGTTCCTCTTTTAAATCTAGATTATCTCAAAAATAGATTTCGAATAGTTTTTCAAAGAAAGGTTAGCGCAGCTTTCCTCTTTTAACATTAGCTTATGTAGCTTGACATCACAGAACACAAAAAGATAAAATAAAATATAAGACAAACGTAAAATGAAAAATAGATGTAGCTAAAGTTAGGCTGCATAAAAAACCAACAACATAATAATCTACTAGGCATGTTTAAATTGAATTAAATAAAATCCTTTGCGCAAAAATAGGTATGTTAGAGAGTAAAAGCGCATAAAAAGCCTCGCTACTTTGTTAAAGGTAGTTTTTGAATAGTTTTTCAAAGACAGGTTAGCGTAAATTTCCTCTTTAAAGTTTAGCTTATGTAGCTTGACATCACAAAATATAAAACTCAAAAAGACAAGATAAAATATAAGATAAACGCAAAATAAAATATAGATGAAACTAAAGTTAGGCTGCATACAAAACCAACAACATAATATTCTACTAGTTATGTTTAAATTGAATTAAATAAAATCCTTTACGCAAATATAGGTAAGTTAGAGAGTAAAAGTGCATAAAAAGCTTTACTTTGCTGAAGAAGAAGATGAATAGATGCAACTTTTTAAATTCGTGAGCTATCTCTATCGGTGTAAGGTAGTTTTTGAACAATTTTTCAAAGAAAAGTTAGCCTAGTTTTCTTCTTTTAAGTTTAAATTATGTAGCTTGACATCACAAAATACAAAACTCAAAAAGACAAGATAAAATATAAGATAAACGCAAAATAAAATATAGATGAAACTAAAGTTAGGCTGCATACAAAACCAACAACATAATATTCTACTAGAAAAGTTAGCCTAGTTTCCTTCTTTTAAGTTTAGATTATGTAGCTTGACATCACAAAACACAAAAAGGCAAGATAAAATACAAGGTAAACGTAAAATAAAATAGAAGTCAAACAAAAGTTAGGTTGCATAAATACAAAAACTGCATTGCCAAAAATAGAATTTGTTGTCTAGAAAGACCTTTTAAACTTTGTTTCTTTCGTTTTTTGACTTAGTGAATCGCGATCTGGTTTTTCTTAGGCGCGCTTGTTTCTTAGTTGTTTTTTTTGTAAAGAAACTTTATTCAGACGTTTTTTTTTACGCAACTCCTTTAACATTATTTTTAACAAAGTATTCTTTTATACGTGTTTACATTGAAATAAAACCCTTTGCGTAAATAGAGATAAATTAGAGAGCAAAAGTACATAAAAAGCCTCGCTACTTTGCAGAAGAAGAATTGGATGGCAAGATTCGTGTGCTTTCTCTTTCGTTTAAGGTACTTCTTGAATATTTTTTCAAAGAAAAGTTAGCGTAGTTTTCCCCTTTTAAGTTTAGCTTACGCAGCTTGACATCACAAAACGCAAAAACCAATAAGGCATGATAAAATACAAGATAAACGTAAAATAAAATAGAAGTGAAACAAAAGTTAGACTGCATAAAAACAAAAAAAAAAAAAAAAACATAATATACTTCTATGTATGTTTACATTGATCTAAACAAAATCCTTTGTGTAAAGATATGAAAAAATAGAGAGTAAGAGTTCATAAAAAAGCCTCGCTATTTTGCTGAAGAAGAAATGGATGTCTAGATCTTTTAAAATAAGGAACTTTTTGATTTCTTTTTCCGAAAAATGGTTGGAGCAGTTTTCCTTTTTTAAATTTCACTTATGCAGTTTAACATCACAGGAAATATTATTTTGCTTTTTAACAAACTCTTAAAAACATCAGAAGTAATTCTAAATGCAACTCTATTAAAAGTTTTCACAGAATAACAAAACGACTTCTTTTTTTTTTTTTTAAAGATAAAAAAAAGTTTGAACTATCTTTAAATAAGAAATGTGAGAACAGTTTAACAGAACTTCTTGTTTATTATGTCTTTAGCGAAACAGATAAAAATATTTGCAAAAGCATAGATAAAACAAACTACACAAAAGGCCCATCTTTATTGCCAAACTGAACAAACTTATCTAAACTACATAAATGGTTTCACGATATTGCCATATTGAACAAACTTTTCTAAACTACCCTCTTTTTGAATTTTTAGCTTCATGTTTTTAATTTTGTCTTTAATATGGCTTTGGTAGGAGTACTTTTGCAAGACATGAATGAGCTTGTCACTGCTATGATTTGCCAAGATGCCAAGGTAATCTTTGTACGAGCAACTTGAGCTTACATCTGTAAACACGTCTTGCAAGATGTATGCCAACACCAAAGCTGCACATCGTGGAAAACTTCTGGTGTTGAACCATTCGTTGTGGCCAGGGCAAGCATTCAGCTCTTCAACTATTTCATCTAAAATTTTACAAACTCAAGTCATAACACAAAGTGATTAAATCAAATATTCATTTGGTTCTGAAGTAAGACAAGATTTATTCTGTTTTTTTATTTATTTTTTTTTTGTTGACCTTATTGTTTGCACTGATAGCAATAACTGGTTTTTGAAAGATTACCTAAATGGCATTGGCTAACTTCTGCTTTGTTTTCCTTTGTTCTTGGCTGAGTTGATCCTGAAATAAAATAAAACCATGTTCATTTTTCTAATTCATAAAAACCATCAACAGTTTCTAAGTGTTAGAGATGATAACAAGCTGTGCATGATTTCTAACGGTGATGTTTCTAACTTCATCATTAGAAATCGGGTAGACACAACTTTCTAAAAGTGCACTTAGCAATGATGGCTAGTTTTTGTTAACAGTTAACCATCTGAAATTGTGCAAGAAGAGGTTTGTGTTTATATATGTTTGTATAAATTAGGTTTTACATTACCGATGAGTTCTTGAGTGAAAGATGGCATTTCCAACTTGATTTTTTTTCTTCTTGGATCTTTTACTTCTAAAACATAATCAGTTTTAGTATCATTCACTTGTATAAACATTTAAGCAATCACAGAATTAGTCCTGCAACAAATACATACACACTTCTGTGTTGTTTTTTTGTTTTGTTTTGTTTTTTTTACAGCTCTAACAATAACAATAGGGCAAGGAGTTGATTTGGGCATTTTCATTTTTTGAAAGCGTGTTGAGATTTGCATAAAAATCAAAAATCAAAAATCAAAAAGAATTTACCTCTGGATGTAGAGGCAAGACTTTGGCTAAATAGGCTACCAACAGATTGAACAGCATAAGGTGAGAGCTGCTTTGCAAGAACAGTACCAGCCTGTTGGACAGGAACAGCTGAAACTGGATCAGATGAAAGAAACAAACTGGGTTTGGCCAATGTTTGCTGAAAAGCAACAAGGCTAGGAGTCAGAGGAACAGAAAAGACCTCTTTTGAAGGACAGAAAGCGACTTGCTGAGAAGGAGAAGCAGAAACAGGTTTGGCAACCACTTGCTCATTAAAGTAAACTGGAGAAAGTTTTGCATGGTGTTCAATAAAATCCGGTTCATCAGGAAATAATGTTAATGCAAGAGGAGAACAAGCTGTGCCAACAGGAACAGCTAGAGTCTGATCTACATCCATACAAACAGCTTGTTCGTTAGGAACTAGTTGTGCAAGAGCAGGGGATAGTTCAAGAACTGGACCAGCGATTGTTTGTTCAGATGGAACAGACGAAACAGGAGTTGAGGTAGGTTCACACAAGAAATCTACGGCATGGTCGTTGCTATCCTCTAAAGGAACATTGTTTTCTACAGCTGGAGAAAACGGAACCACTGTGGTACAGCTGAAAGTAGCAGCACATTCTTCAGAGTCAGAACCGGAGTCTAAATCTTCCTCAAAGATGTCCTCAACCTCATGAAAACCGTACTCCTCTGCATTAGTTTGGAGCCAGTCCATCACATCCTTCTCCTTCTTTGGTGGTCTCTCAGACTTTTCAACAGTCAAAGACTCTATGACTCCGAAGGACTGTCCGATGCCCAGGGCAAAGCGCAACTCCTCTGCAGCGTTCCACTGGGACACATAAAAGCTATCCATTGTGTTCCTGCTGTGCTTCATGTAGAGTGTAGCAAACCGCTCGCGATCTTCTTTGCTGTTGTTGGCAAAGTAAGTGGCTATCGAACCGCGAATGCAAGTGGGAGTAAGACGCTTCATGGGAATGTTTACTTGGCTTTTTCTGAAGCAGGACGTCAGGCAAGAGGAGATAGCAGAGGAACCCATCTGGTAAACAGGCACTCTAGTTGCACCGAGTGTCACACATTCGTCTTTGTTGGGTCTCATCGATGGAAAAAGGGGCCTGTAGCAGTCGCTCAACTCCAAAACAGTCTTGGTGTCTGCAGCCATGTAGTGAGAGTCGTTGACAAGAAGGTCTCTGTATCTCAGCAAATAAATATCGATCAACACTTTCAAGTCGTTCGGCACTAGAATGTTTTTGGCTCCGTACTTGTATGCTGTTTTGTAGCGCTCTTGCACAATGCAATATCCACACTCACTCTTCTCAGCAGCCATGTAGTCTCTAATGTTTAAAAGAGCAATGTTAGATTTTCTTAAACTGTTAATTACAGTGACAGAGAGCAGAAGATGGTTTCGTAGAGACACAGCATTGTCTCTAGTCGGTGTAAGAGACGGCTTTCTAATCGATTCCACTAACTGTCTTACGTATGCAGACTTGCCATATTCGTTCAGCAAACTGACATTGATGATGTTGATGCATTTTTTGCTTTTCACAAGGCTCCTCCTCAAAGAACGAAAGGGCCTCAGCACTTTTTGTAACTCCTCCACCTTGCAGCGCAAACGTCGGATGGCCTCATGAGAAAGTCCGAAATAGACATTCCTGGCTTCACTGAAACGAAACAGGAGACAAAGGTAGACAAGGCGGTTGTACAACGTGTGACAAGACATGGCTTTTGTTTGGTCAAGTTCACTCAGCTTGGAATTGAGCTGAATGTTTTTAAAGTGCATGGAAAAGTATCTATCCTCCAAAACGTTGGAATTGGTGAGAGCGTTCGGGTGCAGCGTCAGCGTGCTGTCACAACATGTCAATATTTCAACAACTGCATTTTTGTAGATCTTTGCTTGTGACAAAGTGTTGTTGTTGGCTACCACAAGCCACTTTTCAAAATCTCTGAAGAGCTCATCTGCTGACTGGTAATAAAAGTGAAAAGCATCTTTGTCCAGCTGAAACAAGAGTCTCTTATCTTCTGTCAAGACGGAGGAGTTGGAAACCAAGTGCTTTAAGGAATTAAAATCAGAGTCTAGGACGGATTCGGTGTTCAGCTCTTTGTTTTCTACAGAGGTGCAGTGGTTTGCAGAAGGAGCCTCGGACGAACCAGCAACTGATGAGGGCAAGCTTAAAAGAGGATCAGAGGAAAGAACCGGAGAAGAAAAAGAGGAGGAAGGCCCAGGAGCAGAGGATGCAGAGCCTGATGCAGACGCTTGTTCAGCTACTGGCTTAATACCAAAGAAGGCAGGTCGAATAAATTGAGGGACATAGAGCTTGTCGTTGTCGTATCGCTTTGCCTCTGCAATCTTTTGTTTGATCGTCTTGGAATCGTAGAAATGAGTCTCTTTCAAGTGTATGTCCAGTCGGTCGTAATACTTCCAACATTGCAAACAGGGGTAAGGTTTTGGACAGCCGGACTTGCGTTCGAGACGAGCATGCTGAAACTTCCTGACCATTGCAGAGTAAAAGATGGAAGCTTCATCCAAAGTCCAAGAATGATCTTTTTTAGTCAAGTGTCTTTTAATGCTTGTGGAGGAATGTTTGCACAAAGGCATCGGACAGCTAACAGCGTACCTCTTCTTGGTACCATAGAAAGGTACAACCCTGTTTACGGAGCCACACGCTGCAACTAATGCGGCCCTGACTTTGTTTTTGAGCTTTAAGTCTCTCTGTTCTTGTGACTGCCTTCTTTTCTTTTTTTTCGCTTTAGAGTTCGGAGAAGGGGCAACAACAGTGTTGTTTTCTTGTGAAGAAGACATGTTCAGGTGTTTGTTTGCAACGGTTTATGCTAAAAAAAAGAAGACAGTTAGTGAGAGTGTTTTTCTTCTGCCTGCATCCTGGAATCCTGGAATGTTTACAACTGCAGGGAAGAGCTGTTTTTTTCGAATCCTCTGCAAAAGAGAAAAAAGAAAGAAAAGAGAGCAACAAGAAGAAACAAAGTTTCCACTAGCAAATGAAAAAGAATGAGAGCAACTAGCATTACATGCATGGTGGCAGCAGTGATTGCTATTATGAGAAGGAGAATGAGAAAAAAAAAAAAAAAAAAGAAACAAATAAATAAAGAGATGGAGTTTGAGAGGATCTCGCAACCATATGACTCAAAGAAAGAAACTGTGTTGAAAAAAGGCAAGAGAGGGCAAATAGAACTTGCTAACAAGGACAAATGACAGACATAACTACAACAGTAACAACTCTCATTGCAAGCATAATAACAACAGCATCAGCATCACTGACTCAGAGAGTGTTGACATAACAAAAAAGAAAACAAAAGTACAAGCCAAGTGGGGGAACATTAACAAACACTCATTGCAACTATAACAACAACAACAACAACAGCAACAGCATCACTGACTCAGAGGGTATTGATAAAAAAAAACAAGCAAAACAAAAACAAACAAAAAAACAAATAAAAAAACAAAACAAGCAAATTGGGTGAACAGTAACAACTCTCATTGCAAGCATAATAACAACAACAGCATCAGCATCAGCATCACTGACTCAGAGAGTGTTGACAAAATAAAATAGACAATAAGCAAGCAAAGTGGGTGAACAGTAACAACTCTCACTGCAAGCATAATAACAACAACAGCATCAGCATCAGCATCACTGACTCAGAGAGTGTTGATAAAATAAAACAGATTATAAACAAACAAAGTGGGTGAACAGTAACAGCTCTCATTGAAAGCATAATAACAACAACAGCATCACTAACTCAGAGGATATATAAAAAAACAAACAAACAAACAAACAAAACAAAAACAAAAAAAAAACAAGCAAAGTGGCTGAACAGTAACAGCTATCATTGCAAGTAAAATAACAACAACAGCATCAGCAACATCATCACTGACTCAGAGAGTGGTGATAAAATAAAACAGATTAAAAAACAAGCAAAGTGGCTAAACAGTAACAACTATAAATACAAGTAAAATGACAAAAGCAGCAACAGCATCACTAACTCGCAGGGTGTTGATAAAAAAAAAAAGCAACAAACAAATAAAGCAAGCAAAGTGGGTGAACATTAACACTCATTGCAACTATAATAACACCAACAGCAACAGCATCAGTGACTCAAAGGGTGTTGATAAACAAAAACAAAGGCACAAACAAAACAAGCAGAGTGGGTGAACATTAACAACACTTATTGCAAGCATAATAACAACAACAGCATCAATCACTGACTCAGAGAGTGTTGATAAAATAAAATAGATTATAAACATGCCAAGTTTGTGAACATTAACAAACACTCATTGCAACTATAACAACGACTACAGCAACAGCATCACTTACTCAGAGAGTGTTGAGAAAAAAAACAACAAAAAAAACAAAAACAAAACAAAACAGAAAACAGAAGTACAAGCCAAGGGGGGGAACATTAACAAACACTCATTGCAACTATAACAACAACAACAGCAACAGCATCACTTACTCAGAGGATATTGATAAAAAAAACAAACAAACAAACAAACAAAACAAGCAAAGTGGCTGAACAGTAACAGCTATCATTGCAAGTAAAATAACAACAACAGCATCAGCAACATCATCACTGACTCAGAGAGTGGTGATAAAATAAAACAGATTAAAAAACAAGCAAAGTGGCTGAACAGTAACAACTATAAATACAAGTAAAATGACAAAAGCAGCAACAGCATCACTAACTCGCAGGGTGTTGATAAAAAAAAAAAGCAACAAACAAACAAAGCAAGCAAAGTGGGTGAACATTAACACTCATTGCAACTATAATAACACCAACAGCAACAGCATCAGTGACTCAAAGGGTGTTGATAAACAAAAACAAAAGCACAAACAAAACAAGCAAAGTGGGTGAACATTAGCAACACTTATTGCAAGCACAATAACAACAACAGCATCAGCATCACTGACTCAGAGAGTGTTGATAAAACAAAATAGATTATAAACAAGCCAAGTTGGTGAACATTAACAAACACTCATTGCAACTGTAATAAGAACAACAGCAACAGCATCACTGACACAAAGGGTGTTGATAAACAAAAACAAAAACACAAGCAAAGTGGGTGAACATTAACAACACTCATTGCAACTATAACAACAACAACAGCAACAGCATCACTGGCTCAAAGGGTGTTGATAAAATAAAGAAATAAAAACAAAACAAGCAAAGTGGGTGAACAGTAACAACTCCCATTGCAAGCATAATAACGACAACAGCAACAGCAACACCATCACTGACTCAGAGAGTGTTGATAAAATAAAATAGATTATAAACAAGCCAAGTTGGTGAACATTAACAAACACTCATTGCAACTATAACAACGACTACAGCAACAGCATCACTTACTCAGAGAGTGTTGAGAAAAAAAAACAAAACAAACAAAAAAAAAACAAAACAAAACAGAAAACAAAAGTACAAGCCAAGTGGGGGAACATTAACAAACACTCATTGCAACTGTAACAACAACAACAGCAACAGCATCACTTACTCAGAGAGTGTTTATAAATAAAACAAAAAACAAAAACAAGAAACAAAAATACAAGCCAAGTGGGTGATTACTAACAGCGCTAACAGCAGCAACAACAGTGTCTTTAGAAACAACAAACAAGTACAACAGCAACAACTGCTTTTACAGAGTATAACAATAACAACAACATGGCACTAACAACAACAAAAGGGTTGGAATAAAAACCTGTAGGCAAAAGGAGAGCTGCATTCAGACAAGATCGATTACAAAGAGGCTCTTCTTTAGGACAGAGGAGAAACTGCTTTTGAGGGACAGAGGGACTTTTGTTGTTGTGGTTGTTGTTGTTGTTGTGCAGAAACCAACAAACTTTTATTGAACCGAATATAACCGAATATAACCGAAAGTCTTGTTTGCTTCTGTTTTGTGCCATCAAGAAGGGAAAACAAAACATCACAAAACAAACGAAGCAAACGAAACAAACAAACAAACAAACGAACGAAACAAACAAACAAAAAAAAAAAAATTAAAAAAATTAACAAACAAACAAACAAACAAACAAGCAAACAAACAAAAACAAATAAGAAAAACAGAAAACGCAGTACCGAAACCTCGCCATTTTTTATCCTTCCTCAAGCTTTCTCTGGGCGCCAAAGACCGAGAAAGTTGAGCAAACGTGACGTTGAGGGGGGGGAGGGGGGTACTTAAGGACAGCAGACCGACCAATGGCACGCTTAGGAGAGACCCACGTGAATGCTACATTTTCTTTCTATGTACGCTGAATCCGCTCAAAGTCTGGAATTTCCAGCATTCACGTGTCATCACTCCAGCCACCAGATTGGCCCACACTTTGCACACTTTCAAGACTAGAAACTCACTTGTGCTCAATTTGAGCAAAAAAAAAAAAAAACTAAGTCTCGCATGGCGACAACTTTTCCAAAAGCAAACAAAGGCAAACGAAGGCAAACGAAGAAAAAACAAAAACAAATAAACAAAAACAAAACCGAATAGGGAGAGAGAGAGTGAGTCGACTCATTTCTTTCGACTGCCTTAAACGAGAAGTCTAAAACGTTTAAAAGTTGAAAACTAAGTTTTTTAAATGAACTGCACCGAAAAAACTTTACGACAGTTTAGCTGGTTAAAAACGCAGAGGAAAATATTTTATAAAATTTAAGCGTTCTAAAGATGTCCATTTTTGTTTTTGTTTTTTTTATTTTGGTTTGTTTCTGGCTTGTTTCTTTCTTTAAATTCTAGCGATCGAGCATATTTGAACGGTTTCATCAACCTGTCGGCGCACGTGCTCGAGAGCTAGAACTTTGATTGCTTTTGTTGTTGAGAATTGAGAATGTCCGAGCAGGTTTTTTTATCGATTTCATCGCTTGTGGCGAGGCAAAAATCAAAACGCTTTTTGGACGAAAGAAAAGAGATTAAAAGGAAAAAAGAGAAGAAAAAAAAAACAAAAAAATAGGTTATGTGTTATGAACATTTATTTTCTCACGCGATGACGTCTAGTTTTGTTAGAGTAATTAAAATATGGTATCAAGTTTGTAATTTCTATCTTATTTTTAGTTACGGATAATTGCCAATTATGTCACGTTTAGTATACACAACGCTGTTTTCTTAATAGCAATATGATACAAACAAGTTATAAAAAAAAAAGCGTTCGCTCGATCTTCCTTAGTCAGTTGAACAAAAAGAAATTTTCACAACATATGATTGATTTGGTTGTCCTAGCAAGCTGTTTTAGCAAACGACTAGAGGTTGCAACTGTTGTTCATTGAAAACGAAAAATCTAGCGTCAGCAAGAAATTTTTGAATACATAATGTACACAAAAGTGGCACTTACAAATGAAAATGTAAAAAAAAACTGTTTACCTTGATGCCAGACTCGCAGAGATGTTGTCGCTCGTTGCTATCGACTGCGAACAGCTTTGTTGTTTTTCGAAGTGCCTCTTCATTCTACTTATAGCCGAAGTTTTGGCTTCGAAAAAAAATACGAACGTCGTTAAGCTCAACGAGCTGCTTTAATTGTTGTTCGTGCGAAAACGAAATGCTTAAAACGGATAAAAGTGTTGGCGTAATTACACTTTTCGACCGCGATGCAGTTTGTCAACTCTAGCGTACTTTTTTGGCTCGTGGAGCAAAAGCCTCATGATAATAGCAAAGGCTTAAAATGTCTTAACATGTCAGCAAAGGCTTAATATGCTTAATAAACTGTGGTTAAGCTTTTGCGGTGCAGTTCATTTACAACTTAATTTGCAACTTGCTGGCACAAGCAAACGTTTATGACTTCTCGTTTAAGACAGTTGAGCGAAATCAGTCGACTCACTCATTCTCCCTTTTCTGTTTTGTTTTTGTTTTGTTTTTTTGTTTTTGTTTTTGTTTTTGTTTGTTTTTTTTTTTTCTTTGTTTGTCTTTTGTTTAAAATGTAAAAAACTCGAAAGGAAAGTTGTTGCTTTGTTTGCTTATTGAAAGTTTTCGCCAGTTGCAAGACTTAGTTTTGTTTTTGTTTACTTATTAAAATATCGAGGAAAATATTTGAGGACATCGCATTCTAATGGTGCCTTTATAACAACATCTAACGATTTAACGTTTAATGTTGTGCTCAAAAAAAAAATTCCTTTTATATCTCTCAATGGTCTCCAACGATAAAACTGCCGACCAATCGCAACGATTAAACAGCCAACCAATGGCAGCTCAATGGTCTCCAAACAAGAGACTGCCGACCAATGGCAGCTCAGTGGTTTGAGAAGTGAGATCATTCGATTTCCTTTTATTATCTCCAGTTTGAACTAGTGCTTGGCTTGTGGTGCAGAAACTAAAACTTCCCGTTTTTGTATTTTGTTTTGAATTTCTTTGCTTTGAGCTTTTTAATCGATCGATAGCTTTAGGAGAAAAGAAGAAACCCCTCTGACGAAGTCTTGGCTTTTTTAAAAACGCTCAAATTTTGGCAAACAAATCTCATACGAAACGCTACTTTGATGTCAAGCTTTCGTTACTCCCTACTCCCTTCTAGCGGAGGGCGGCAAAAAGGTGTTGCATCCTAGAGCTAAAAGTGAGGAGGGAAGCAAGTTTTTTTTTCGTTTTGTTTGCTTTTTTATGTTTTTTGTTTTTTTGAGGGGGGAGAGTTAGAGGGTAAGGGGGTTAGGATTAGAGGGGGTTGGGGTTACGGTTTGGAAACCTGGGGACGAGGATATCAAGCAGGAGTTTAGTGTTAAGGTTAAAGGGCCCACGAGGGGCGTCCTTCAATTGTAAAATGCCTTTAGACGCACGTGTCTAGTCGTCTCGTTGCATCGACCTAGAGGAGTTTTCTGATAGATCTTGCGCTTTGGGCTCAGTTAATCGGTCTGTATCCATTGTAAACACGGTGTCTGCCGTTAGAAAATCGTTAACCAGGCGTTTGTGAGCTTTAACAACCATCCCTTTGAGTTTAAAACGAACGTTTCTTCAAAAGCCACTCGAGATGGAGGTACTCACGGAGGTTTGTTACGGTAACAACCCTGTGGTTTGCCATCTTCTTTCTTTCCGCAGCGTCGCAAACGCATCGGCCGGTCTCTTAGGTGACGAAAAAACGTCTGATCTCTCGACTGGAATGCTTAACGTACTAAGATTAGTAGAGTTAGTACTAAGAGTTGCATCTGGCCGCCGTAATTTTCTTCGATGATGTCTTGAAAATTTCGTGACGTCGTTTTCAAACCTCTAGGGTCGATTTTAACCTTCGACCTTAAAGTCGATTTTAGCCTTCGGTGTGGCTCTGTACAACTTTTGCGGTGAAAAAGCTTGCGCGGAGTCTACAGTTGTATTTAGCCGACAGACGCTGGCAACGCAGAAACAGAATGACTCTTGGGCGGCGCAAACCGAGCGTTCAGCAAATTTCTAGCATTTTACGTCAAAGCGGACAATCTGCACGACAAATAAAGCTAACTTTCTCGTTGCAACAGTTAGTCACTGGATCGTTGGACGAGTGTGTACAGCTGTTTTGCGTCGAAAGCCGACCGGTGGTCGGATGCGACTCTTCTTTTCATTCGAAAATCAGAACCTGGCCATCAGTCGTGTATCACCATCGAATGCTTAATGTAGTGATTTCTCGAAACGACAAAAGCTTGTAAAACAAACAGCTTCGCTGTACTGTTGCCTAATATGTTAACGGATGGCCAGGAACAACCTTGGTCTGTAATGAATGAGTTCGTTTTTCCATTCGAGGCACTAATTACTGCAGTTTTAAAAGTCACCTAAAGTATAAGCTCATCTCTCCATTCAAGAAAAACAAGCATCAGAGTTTCGGAAAGTTTGCATGCACGACACCACCATCGATGATACTTAAACAAACAGAAAATGAATTGCAAAACAGAACCACTGAATTGCAAAACATAACAACGGACAGCTTGTAAAATGCATGGTGATGAGCTTCTTCAATCCAATCAAGGAACCAAGCATCACAGTTTCGGCAATGGTGCATGTGCAAATCAGCAAACTGTGATACTTAATCAAACAACTTCACTGTTTTGCTTAGTTTAAGAACGGATGGCTAAGAACAACCTCGTTAGTGAGTATGAAGTCATCTCTTCATTCCAGGAATTAATAATAATCAGAGTTTTAGAAGTCTCTTACGTGCGATACTACTATCAACGGTACTTAATCAAACAGCCTCTCAGAATGGCCTAGTTTGAGAACGGAAGGCTAGGAACAACCTTAGTAGTGAGTCATCAGTTCAACTTTTCATTCAAGGAATTAAGCATCTAAAATCTGAAAAATAAAAAGAAGAGCTCTTTGTTAGAAGTTCTTATTTTTATTTTTCCTCAACTTCTATTTCTTTTCTTTTTTTACTTTTTTTTTTTTAATGATAGTTTTTCTTTTTTTTTATCTATTTTGTTCGTTTAAATTAATACAACAGGCGTTTTAGGTCGTTTCTGTAACATTATTTAACACTTTAAATTGTAATAAATATTTGAACAGAAGAAAATCCCTTTCGTAACGTTAAAATGTCATAAGAACATTTCATCTTTACCAAATACGCTTGTAAAAATAGTTTCACTTTTAAAGTTTGTTGTATATGTCTTTTAATTTAGTGAATCGCAATTTGGATTTTCTTAGGCGCACATCTACTTTAGTTGCTTTTTCTTAAAGAAAGGTCACCAGAGTTTTCTTACACAGCCCCTGCAGCATAATCTTTAACAAAATACTCTTTTGAAAAGTTTTACATTGAAATAAACAAAAGCCATTTGCGTAAGTAGAGATAACTTAGAGAATAAAAAGTGCATAAACGCCTCGCTACTTTGATGAAGAAGAAACGGATGACTAAATGCAACTTTTTAATTTCGTGTGCTATCTCTTTCGATTAAGGTACTTTTTGAATATTTTTTCAAAGAAATGTTAGCGTAGTTTTCCTTTTTTAAATTTAAATCATGTTTAAAGGTAGTTTTTGAATGTTTTTTCAAAGAAATGTTAGCGTAGTTTTCATCTATTAAATTTAAATCATGTTTAAAGGTAGTTTTTGAATGTTTTTTCAAAGAAATGTTAGCGTAGTTTTCATCTATTAAATCTAAATCATGTTTAAAGGTAGTTTTCGAATATTTTTTCAAAGAATTGTTAGCGTAGTTTTCCTCTTTTAGATCTAGCTTATGTTTAAGGTAGTTTTTGAGTATTTTTTCAAAGAAAAGTTAGCGTAGTTTTCCTCTTTTAGATCTAGCTTATGTTTAAGGTAGTTTTTGAGTATTTTTTCAAAGAAAAGTTAGCGTAGTTTTCCTCTTTTAGATCTAGCTTATGTTTAAGGTAGTTTTTAAATATTTTTTTAAAGAAAAGTTAGCATAGTTTTCCTCTTTTGGATATAGCTTATGTTTAAGGTAGTTTTTAAATATTTTTTTTAAAGAAAAGTTAGCGTAGTTTTCCTCCTTTAGATCTAGCTTATAATTCAGGTAGTTTTTGAATATTTTTTCAAATAAAAATTAGCAAAGTATAGTTTATTTAGCATGACATCACAAAATACTAAACTCAAAAAGGCAAGATAAAGTATAAGATAAACGTAAAATAAGATATAGATGAAACAAATGTTAGGCTGCATAAAATCAAAAACTGCATTGCCTATCATAAACACAAATGTCTAGTGAGAGCTTTTAAAGGTCGTTCTTTTCGTCTTTTAATTTGGTGAATCGCGATTTGAATTTTCTAAGGCGCACATGTCTTTCAGTTGCTTTTTTCTTAAGGAAAGGTCGCCAGAGTTTTTTTACGCAGCTCCTGCAGCATAATCTTTAACAAAATACTCTTTTGTATATCATTACATAGAAATAAACAAAAACCATATGCGTAAACAGAGATAAATTAGAACGCAAAAGTGCATAAAAAGCCTCGCTACTTTGCTATAGAAGAAGTGGATGACTAGATACAACTTTGTAAATTCGTGCACTACCTCAATGGATTAAGGTATTTTTCGAAAGTTTTTTAAAAGCATAAATAGCGTAGTCTTCCTCTTTTAAATCTAGCTTATGTCTAAGGCAGTTTTTGAATAGATTTTCAAAGAAAGGTTAGCGTACTTTTCCACTTTTAAGTTTAGCTTATGTAGCTTGACAAAACAACACACAAAAAGACAAGATAAAGTATCAGATAAACGTAAAATAAAATATAAATGAAACTAAAGTTAGGCTGCATAAAAAACAAACAACTTAATAATCTACTAGACATGTTTAAGTTGAATTAAGTAAAGTCCTTTGCGCAAATTTGGGTAAATAAGAGAGTAAAAATCCATAAAAAGAAGAAGTGGATGAGTAGATACAATTTTTTAAATTTGTGTGCTATCTCTATTGAATAAGGTAGTTTTCGAGAGTTTTTTCAAAGCAAAATTAGCGTAGTGTTCCTCTTTTAAATCTAGATTATCTCAAAAATAGATTTCGAATAGTTTTTCAAAGAAAGGTTAGCGCAGCTTTCCTCTTTTAACATTAGCTTATGTAGCTTGACATCACAGAACACAAAAAGATAAAATAAAATATAAGACAAACGTAAAATGAAAAATAGATGTAGCTAAAGTTAGGCAGCATAAAAAACCAACAACATAATAATCTACTAGGCATGTTTAAATTGAATTAAATAAAATCCTTTGCGCAAAAATAGGTATGTTAGAGAGTAAAAGCGCATAGAAAGCCTCGCTACTTTGCTGTGAAAGAAGTGGATGACTAGATACAACTTTTTAAAATCCTGTGCTATCTCTATCGATTAAGGTAGTTTTCGAAAGATTTTTCAAAGCAAAAATAGCGTAGTCTTTCTCTTTTAAATCTAGATTATGTCTAAGGTAGTTTTTGAACAGCTTTTCAAAGAAAGGTTAGCGTAGCTTTCCTCTTTTAAGTTTAGCTTATGTAGCTTGACATCACAAAACACAAAATTCAAAAAGACAAAATAAAATATAAGATAAACGTAAAATAAAATATAGATGAAGCTAAAGTTAGACTGCATAAAAAAACAACAACGTAATAACCTACTAGAATCTAATAAAACCCTATGCACAAATGTAGGTATGTTAGAGAGTAAAAGTGCATAAAAAGCCTCGCTACTTTGTTTAAGGTAGTTTTTGAATAGTTTTTCAAAGAAAGCTTAGCGTAGTTTTCCTCTTTAAAGTTTGGCTTATGTAGCTTGACATCACAAAACACAAAACACTAAAAGGAAAGGTAATATAAAAGTTAATCGTAAAATAAAATGTAGGTGAAATAAATGTTAGGCTGCATAAAAGAAAAAAAAAATCGTAACATAATAATCTTCTATATATGTTTGGATTGAATTAAATGAATTCCTTTGCGTAAATATAAGCAAACTAGTGAGAAAAAGTGCATAAAGAGCCTCGCTACTTTGCTGCAGAAGTAGTGGATGACTATATGCAATTTTTTAAAATCGTGTGCTATCTCTATCGATTAAGGTAGTTTTCGAAAGTTTTTTCAAAGTAAAAATAGTGTAGTTTTCCTCTTTTAAATCTAGCTTTTGTCTAGGGTAGTTTATGAATAGATTTTCAAAGAAAGGTTAGCGTAGCATTCCACTTTTAAGTTTAGCTTAAGTTGCTTGGCATCACAAAACTCAAAACTCAAAAAGAAAAGATAAAATATATGATAAACCTAAAACATAATATAGATGAAACTAAAGTTAGGCTGCATAAAAAACCAACAACATAATAATCTACTAGGCATGTTTAAATTGAATTAAATAAAATCCTTTGCGCAAATGTAGGTATGTTAGAGAGTAAAAGTGCATGAAAAGCCTCGCTACTTTGTTAAAGGTAGTTTTTGAATAGTTTTTCAAAGCAAGTTTAGCGTAGTTTTCCTCTTTTATGTTTAGACTATGTAGCTTGACATCACAGAACACAAAGCTCAAAAAGGCAAGATAAAATATAAGTTAATCGTAAAATATAGATGTAACAAAGTTTAGACTGCATAAAAAACCAACAACATAATAATCTACTAGGCATGTTTAAGTTGAATTAAATAATGTCCTTTGCGCAAATATAGGAAAGTTAGAGTAAAAATCCATAAAAAGCCTCGATACTTTGCTGAAGAAGAAGATGACTATATGCAACTTTTTAAAATTGTGAGCTATCTATATCGATTTAGGTCCTTTTTGAGTACTTTTTCAAAGAAAAGTTAGCGCAGTTTTCCCCTTTTAAGATTAGATTATGAAGCTTGACATAACAAAACACAAAACTAACAAAGGCAAGATAAAATATAAGGTAAACGCAATATAATGTATAGATGAAACTAAAGTTAGGCTGCATAAAACAAACGGGTAACAATACTCTTCTATGTATGTTTACATTGAGTTAAATAAAATCCTTTGCGCAAATATAGGTATGTTAGAGAATAAAAGTGCATAAAAAGCCTCAGTACTTTGCTGTAGAAGAAGTGGATGAGTAGATACAATTTTTTAAATTTGTGTGCTATCTCTATCGAATAAGTTAGTTTTCGAGAGTTTTTTCAAAGCAAAATTAGCGTAGTGTTCCTCTTTTAAATCTAGATTATCTCAAAAATAGATTTCGAATAGTTTTTCAAAGAAAGGTTAGCGCAGCTTTCCTCTTTTAACATTAGCTTATGTAGCTTGACATCACAGAACACAAAAAGATAAAATAAAATATAAGACAAACGTAAAATGAAAAATAGATGTAGCTAAAGTTAGGCTGCATAAAAAACCAACAACATAATAATCTACTAGGCATGTTTAAATTGAATTAAATAAAATCCTTTGCGCAAAAATAGGTATGTTAGAGAGTAAAAGCGCATAAAAAGCCTCGCTACTTTGTTAAAGGTAGTTTTTGAATAGTTTTTCAAAGACAGGTTAGCGTAAATTTCCTCTTTAAAGTTTAGCTTATGTAGCTTGACATCACAAAATATAAAACTCAAAAAGACAAGATAAAATATAAGATAAACGCAAAATAAAATATAGATGAAACTAAAGTTAGGCTGCATACAAAACCAACAACATAATATTCTACTAGTTATGTTTAAATTGAATTAAATAAAATCCTTTACGCAAATATAGGTAAGTTAGAGAGTAAAAGTGCATAAAAAGCTTTACTTTGCTGAAGAAGAAGATGAATAGATGCAACTTTTTAAATTCGTGAGCTATCTCTATCGGTGTAAGGTAGTTTTTGAACAATTTTTCAAAGAAAAGTTAGCCTAGTTTTCTTCTTTTAAGTTTAAATTATGTAGCTTGACATCACAAAATACAAAACTCAAAAAGACAAGATAAAATATAAGATAAACGCAAAATAAAATATAGATGAAACTAAAGTTAGGCTGCATACAAAACCAACAACATAATATTCTACTAGAAAAGTTAGCCTAGTTTCCTTCTTTTAAGTTTAGATTATGTAGCTTGACATCACAAAACACAAAAAGGCAAGATAAAATACAAGGTAAACGTAAAATAAAATAGAAGTCAAACAAAAGTTAGGTTGCATAAATACAAAAACTGCATTGCCAAAAATAGAATTTGTTGTCTAGAAAGACCTTTTAAACTTTGTTTCTTTCGTTTTTTGACTTAGTGAATCGCGATCTGGTTTTTCTTAGGCGCGCTTGTTTCTTAGTTGTTTTTTTTGTAAAGAAACTTTATTCAGACGTTTTTTTTTACGCAACTCCTTTAACATTATTTTTAACAAAGTATTCTTTTATACGTGTTTACATTGAAATAAAACCCTTTGCGTAAATAGAGATAAATTAGAGAGCAAAAGTACATAAAAAGCCTCGCTACTTTGCAGAAGAAGAATTGGATGGCAAGATTCGTGTGCTTTCTCTTTCGTTTAAGGTACTTCTTGAATATTTTTTCAAAGAAAAGTTAGCGTAGTTTTCCCCTTTTAAGTTTAGCTTACGCAGCTTGACATCACAAAACGCAAAAACCAATAAGGCATGATAAAATACAAGATAAACGTAAAATAAAATAGAAGTGAAACAAAAGTTAGACTGCATAAAAACAAAAAAAAAAAAAAAAACATAATATACTTCTATGTATGTTTACATTGATCTAAACAAAATCCTTTGTGTAAAGATATGAAAAAATAGAGAGTAAGAGTTCATAAAAAAGCCTCGCTATTTTGCTGAAGAAGAAATGGATGTCTAGATCTTTTAAAATAAGGAACTTTTTGATTTCTTTTTCCGAAAAATGGTTGGAGCAGTTTTCCTTTTTTAAATTTCACTTATGCAGTTTAACATCACAGGAAATATTATTTTGCTTTTTAACAAACTCTTAAAAACATCAGAAGTAATTCTAAATGCAACTCTATTAAAAGTTTTCACAGAATAACAAAACGACTTCTTTTTTTTTTTTTTAAAGATAAAAAAAAGTTTGAACTATCTTTAAATAAGAAATGTGAGAACAGTTTAACAGAACTTCTTGTTTATTATGTCTTTAGCGAAACAGATAAAAATATTTGCAAAAGCATAGATAAAACAAACTACACAAAAGGCCCATCTTTATTGCCAAACTGAACAAACTTATCTAAACTACATAAATGGTTTCACGATATTGCCATATTGAACAAACTTTTCTAAACTACCCTCTTTTTGAATTTTTAGCTTCATGTTTTTAATTTTGTCTTTAATATGGCTTTGGTAGGAGTACTTTTGCAAGACATGAATGAGCTTGTCACTGCTATGATTTGCCAAGATGCCAAGGTAATCTTTGTACGAGCAACTTGAGCTTACATCTGTAAACACGTCTTGCAAGATGTATGCCAACACCAAAGCTGCACATCGTGGAAAACTTCTGGTGTTGAACCATTCGTTGTGGCCAGGGCAAGCATTCAGCTCTTCAACTATTTCATCTAAAATTTTACAAACTCAAGTCATAACACAAAGTGATTAAATCAAATATTCATTTGGTTCTGAAGTAAGACAAGATTTATTCTGTTTTTTTATTTATTTTTTTTTTGTTGACCTTATTGTTTGCACTGATAGCAATAACTGGTTTTTGAAAGATTACCTAAATGGCATTGGCTAACTTCTGCTTTGTTTTCCTTTGTTCTTGGCTGAGTTGATCCTGAAATAAAATAAAACCATGTTCATTTTTCTAATTCATAAAAACCATCAACAGTTTCTAAGTGTTAGAGATGATAACAAGCTGTGCATGATTTCTAACGGTGATGTTTCTAACTTCATCATTAGAAATCGGGTAGACACAACTTTCTAAAAGTGCACTTAGCAATGATGGCTAGTTTTTGTTAACAGTTAACCATCTGAAATTGTGCAAGAAGAGGTTTGTGTTTATATATCTTTGTATAAATTAGGTTTTACATTACCGATGAGTTCTTGAGTGAAAGATGGCATTTCCAACTTGATTTTTTTTCTTCTTGGATCTTTTACTTCTAAAACATAATCAGTTTTAGTATCATTCACTTGTATAAACATTTAAGCAATCACAGAATTAGTCCTGCAACAAATACATACACACTTCTGTGTTGTTTTTTTGTTTTGTTTTGTTTTTTTTACAGCTCTAACAATAACAATAGGGCAAGGAGTTGATTTGGGCATTTTCATTTTTTGAAAGCGTGTTGAGATTTGCATAAAAATCAAAAATCAAAAATCAAAAAGAATTTACCTCTGGATGTAGAGGCAAGACTTTGGCTAAATAGGCTACCAACAGATTGAACAGCATAAGGTGAGAGCTGCTTTGCAAGAACAGTACCAGCCTGTTGGACAGGAACAGCTGAAACTGGATCAGATGAAAGAAACAAACTGGGTTTGGCCAATGTTTGCTGAAAAGCAACAAGGCTAGGAGTCAGAGGAACAGAAAAGACCTCTTTTGAAGGACAGAAAGCGACTTGCTGAGAAGGAGAAGCAGAAACAGGTTTGGCAACCACTTGCTCATTAAAGTAAACTGGAGAAAGTTTTGCATGGTGTTCAATAAAATCCGGTTCATCAGGAAATAATGTTAATGCAAGAGGAGAACAAGCTGTGCCAACAGGAACAGCTAGAGTCTGATCTACATCCATACAAACAGCTTGTTCGTTAGGAACTAGTTGTGCAAGAGCAGGGGATAGTTCAAGAACTGGACCAGCGATTGTTTGTTCAGATGGAACAGACGAAACAGGAGTTGAGGTAGGTTCACACAAGAAATCTACGGCATGGTCGTTGCTATCCTCTAAAGGAACATTGTTTTCTACAGCTGGAGAAAACGGAACCACTGTGGTACAGCTGAAAGTAGCAGCACATTCTTCAGAGTCAGAACCGGAGTCTAAATCTTCCTCAAAGATGTCCTCAACCTCATGAAAACCGTACTCCTCTGCATTAGTTTGGAGCCAGTCCATCACATCCTTCTCCTTCTTTGGTGGTCTCTCAGACTTTTCAACAGTCAAAGACTCTATGACTCCGAAGGACTGTCCGATGCCCAGGGCAAAGCGCAACTCCTCTGCAGCGTTCCACTGGGACACATAAAAGCTATCCATTGTGTTCCTGCTGTGCTTCATGTAGAGTGTAGCAAACCGCTCGCGATCTTCTTTGCTGTTGTTGGCAAAGTAAGTGGCTATCGAACCGCGAATGCAAGTGGGAGTAAGACGCTTCATGGGAATGTTTACTTGGCTTTTTCTGAAGCAGGACGTCAGGCAAGAGGAGATAGCAGAGGAACCCATCTGGTAAACAGGCACTCTAGTTGCACCGAGTGTCACACATTCGTCTTTGTTGGGTCTCATCGATGGAAAAAGGGGCCTGTAGCAGTCGCTCAACTCCAAAACAGTCTTGGTGTCTGCAGCCATGTAGTGAGAGTCGTTGACAAGAAGGTCTCTGTATCTCAGCAAATAAATATCGATCAACACTTTCAAGTCGTTCGGCACTAGAATGTTTTTGGCTCCGTACTTGTATGCTGTTTTGTAGCGCTCTTGCACAATGCAATATCCACACTCACTCTTCTCAGCAGCCATGTAGTCTCTAATGTTTTAAAAGAGCAATGTTAGATTTTCTTAAACTGTTAATTACAGTGACAGAGAGCAGAAGATGGTTTCGTAGAGACACAGCATTGTCTCTAGTCGGTGTAAGAGACGGCTTTCTAATCGATTCCACTAACTGTCTTACGTATGCAGACTTGCCATATTCGTTCAGCAAACTGACATTGATGATGTTGATGCATTTTTTGCTTTTCACAAGGCTCCTCCTCAAAGAACGAAAGGGCCTCAGCACTTTTTGTAACTCCTCCACCTTGCAGCGCAAACGTCGGATGGCCTCATGAGAAAGTCCGAAATAGACATTCCTGGCTTCACTGAAACGAAACAGGAGACAAAGGTAGACAAGGCGGTTGTACAACGTGTGACAAGACATGGCTTTTGTTTGGTCAAGTTCACTCAGCTTGGAATTGAGCTGAATGTTTTTAAAGTGCATGGAAAAGTATCTATCCTCCAAAACGTTGGAATTGGTGAGAGCGTTCGGGTGCAGCGTCAGCGTGCTGTCACAACATGTCAATATTTCAACAACTGCATTTTTGTAGATCTTTGCTTGTGACAAAGTGTTGTTGTTGGCTACCACAAGCCACTTTTCAAAATCTCTGAAGAGCTCATCTGCTGACTGGTAATAAAAGTGAAAAGCATCTTTGTCCAGCTGAAACAAGAGTCTCTTATCTTCTGTCAAGACGGAGGAGTTGGAAACCAAGTGCTTTAAGGAATTAAAATCAGAGTCTAGGACGGATTCGGTGTTCAGCTCTTTGTTTTCTACAGAGGTGCAGTGGTTTGCAGAAGGAGCCTCGGACGAACCAGCAACTGATGAGGGCAAGCTTAAAAGAGGATCAGAGGAAAGAACCGGAGAAGAAAAAGAGGAGGAAGGCCCAGGAGCAGAGGATGCAGAGCCTGATGCAGACGCTTGTTCAGCTACTGGCTTAATACCAAAGAAGGCAGGTCGAATAAATTGAGGGACATAGAGCTTGTCGTTGTCGTATCGCTTTGCCTCTGCAATCTTTTGTTTGATCGTCTTGGAATCGTAGAAATGAGTCTCTTTCAAGTGTATGTCCAGTCGGTCGTAATACTTCCAACATTGCAAACAGGGGTAAGGTTTTGGACAGCCGGACTTGCGTTCGAGACGAGCATGCTGAAACTTCCTGACCATTGCAGAGTAAAAGATGGAAGCTTCATCCAAAGTCCAAGAATGATCTTTTTTAGTCAAGTGTCTTTTAATGCTTGTGGAGGAATGTTTGCACAAAGGCATCGGACAGCTAACAGCGTACCTCTTCTTGGTACCATAGAAAGGTACAACCCTGTTTACGGAGCCACACGCTGCAACTAATGCGGCCCTGACTTTGTTTTTGAGCTTTAAGTCTCTCTGTTCTTGTGACTGCCTTCTTTTCTTTTTTTTCGCTTTAGAGTTCGGAGAAGGGGCAACAACAGTGTTGTTTTCTTGTGAAGAAGACATGTTCAGGTGTTTGTTTGCAACGGTTTATGCTAAAAAAAGAAGACAGTTAGTGAGAGTGTTTTTCTTCTGCCTGCATCCTGGAATCCTGGAATGTTTACAACTGCAGGGAAGAGCTGTGTTTTTTCGAATCCTCTGCAAAAGAGAAAAAAGAAAGAAAAGAGAGCAACAAGAAGAAACAAAGTTTCCACTAGCAAATGAAAAAGAATGAGAGCAACTAGCATTACATGCATGGTGGCAGCAGTGATTGCTATTATGAGAAGGAGAATGAGAAAAAAAAAAAAAAAAAAGAAACAAATAAATAAAGAGATGGAGTTTGAGAGGATCTCGCAACCATATGACTCAAAGAAAGAAACTGTGTTGAAAAAAGGCAAGAGAGGGCAAATAGAACTTGCTAACAAGGACAAATGACAGACATAACTACAACAGTAACAACTCTCATTGCAAGCATAATAACAACAGCATCAGCATCACTGACTCAGAGAGTGTTGACATAACAAAAAAGAAAACAAAAGTACAAGCCAAGTGGGGGAACATTAACAAACACTCATTGCAACTATAACAACAACAACAACAACAGCAACAGCATCACTGACTCAGAGGGTATTGATAAAAAAAAACAAGCAAAACAAAAACAAACAAAAAAACAAATAAAAAAACAAAACAAGCAAATTGGGTGAACAGTAACAACTCTCATTGCAAGCATAATAACAACAACAGCATCAGC